>NC_139721.1:39554284-39576784 GCF_964211835.1 Anser anser
CACTTCATGGTGCATCCTTCGTGGTTCGGATTCATCTCACAGCTTTTCAGCATCTTGAGTCTGATATGTTTGTCTTAGAGTCCCTTTATAGGCATCAGGAAGAAATGACTGCATCCTCTAAGCAGTTCAGCTGACCTGTTGTGGAAATTTACTGCCACAGTCAGAAGCTCAGTTTTGATACCTGTCTTCCCCCCACTTCAATCTTTCGTTTCATTACCTGGGCAACATGCAGGTGCTGTGCTTGCATCAGCTGTCATCTGCCTAGTTTGGGGAGCGAAAGCATGAATTCTGTAAGAGCTTCAGAGAGGCATAGGAGGACTTTTTGGGACTGAGAAGCAGTTTCCCCCCTAAGTAGCAGGGGAGCAGTACACCTCACATGCCACTTTTCTTTGGACAAGATATAAAAATGCATTTTGAAAAGCATTCAGATATGAACTGGAAGGACTGTTCACTAAAACTAGGCTAATGTGATCATGAGCAGTCTTAAAATCCCCTGTCTTGTATGACTGAGGCACAACAACCATGCAGTGAAGTCACTGCAAACCTTCTTAGTTCATCCAAATTACTTGTCCATCTGGCAAAGATATTTATAAATTGTGGAATTTTATACTTCGTTAAAAGGTATTCCTGAGCAGTGTCCCTTCTTCACTACAGAAGTGGCTTTGTTTCACTGGTAATTTACATTTCTGTTAATGAAGTGTGTAACGCCTGAAGTCTTTTTTCATGGATATGCTTCTAAATGGCTGCTGCAGTCGAAGGGCAGTGAACACAGGGTAAGGGCAGAATCTAGTCAATATTTGGAAAGCACTTTGGAGTACTTGGGCATGAAAGACATCATATTAGGTAAATATGATTTTTATTCTGAGTTAAATCCTGAAAACTGTACTTCAAATGTTTGTAATTTCTGAGCTGAGGCAGGTATGTGTGTATGAAAAGATTTTATTTGGCTAAGTTTGCTTGCTTACTTGTTGATCCTAAATGAAATGAAGATGTTTTTGTTTTGCTTGGCTGAGGAAAAATTAGCAACAGCCCTTCGTACCTGTAGTCTCCTTGTTTTCTGATGGAAAAGTGCAAACCAGCACAGAAAAGGAAAACAAATTTGAGTTTGTTGATAGTTAGTAAAGAAGGAACAAATGGCTCATATTCTGACATTCGCTAACATACAGATGCCTTTTAAAAACATGTTGTTGTTGCATAAGACAGATGTAAACCTGACAGCTTTCACTCTTTCCTGGGAACTGGTGCATCTCAGTAGTGAGACCACATTACATTCATGCCCAGCAGTGATACTACACACTGGGGATGGCTGTTTATTTGTGCAAAACTTGCATATTAAATAGTTGATGTCGATGCTGTAGTAGATGACTACTGGAAAAGTGGAATGTATTATTTTCTCCCCTCAGACCACTGATTAAAAAGCAAAGGCATATATTTATGTTCAGCTAAAAAAAAAAAAAAAAAAAATTAAAAAAAGAAAGCCAACTCAATCAGAGTAGAGCAGAGCTGCTGAATCCTTCCTCTCCCCTTGTACCACATTGCAGCTCTCAGCTCGGGCTGGTGAGTTGGTGAGTTGAAGACGATTACCAAGTCCACAAACATACTGAAAAGCACAGTGCCTCTCTTTTCCAGTCTTCCTCTACTATCTTTACATATCTCTCCTTTTTACACTGTCTGCAGCAAGTATATCATTTATCGGTTAATAAGTTGTCTGACAAGATAGCTACTTTGTACCTAATTGTTCAGTTTATTTATGTATTATTGATGAGCCCAGACTTGAACTCTGCTTTCCTTAGAGGCCACTTGATAAATCTGTTGGCTAATCCTATCTTAGACACTGAGTTACCTGCTGTAGCATAATACATGGCATTGCTTTTACTTTGTATTCTTAAAAAAGAGGTGGCTATACATTTCCAATGAGCTGTGTTGAACAGTAAGAAATAAAATCAGATACATAATTCACATTACTTTCTGTGTTAACAAAAGATCTCCAGTGATGCACTGTAATGCATGAAATACTTGCACAGCTTTTAAATCAATGTTCTGACTATTCCAGCTTGTAAGGGCTCACATAGCTAAAAGAACTTCTGAACTGCAAAATCTTGATTATGACTTAAACTGTTAGACATGTCAAAACACTTACAAAACTGTGTATTACTAATATGATCTGAAAATATTGGAAAATTAATCACATTGTGCTCTACTCTCCAAGGCAATAGTTACTATTGCAAATGAATGAATAAAACACCAAATTAATTTTCTATCAAAACATGAATCTAATGACGGCACATTTTTGTGCTCTGTTATTATTTCTGAACATTTGACTTATAGGCTCTGACATAAGGGAATGTTGAGAGCATGAAAAGAACCGTAGAGTGCAGGAAGAAACAGTATGAAACAGTGATATTCTACGACTAGTGACTTATGAATTCAACTATTAAGACTCTGGAGCCTCTGCAAAACTCTGGAGCCTCTTAATACTTGTCTTAGATGAATATCACAAAACAGATTGTTGCTGACACCAAAAGGGACTGTGTGCTGAATGCATGAGCCTATTTAATGAATTCCCTAAAAATGAGAAAAAGGCAAGCTGCACCTCAGGTAGAGCTTAATTTGCCAGGCTTCATTCATGGATGTTTCTCTTGATGTTTGTCTTGAAATCAATTGAATTACACCAAGTTTTGGTATGATTTTTTTGGTTTGATTTTTGGGTGGTCCTGTGTGGAGCCAGGAGTTGGACTTCGTGTTCCTTGTGGGTTTCTTCCAGCCTAAGATAGTTTATTACTCTAAGATTCTATGATACCAGCAGAGACCCCAATGACTACCCTGGTACAGGCCCCATTTATTAAAAGATGTTCTGTTCTGAGTGATGTTCTTATCATTCCGTCAGCAGATACAAGGTCATTTCAACTGGTGCTTTGTGTGCTTTTTAATATGGGAAGAAAGGAGGCAAATATGTTTTTGGTAATGTTTATGTAGCTGTTGTGTTTCTGCTGGAGTCTTATATCTGCAAATCAGGGCATGATTTGTCCATTTGATTTCTCTGTTCCCTCTTTACTTTTTTGATATAATAAATACAAAATTAAGTTATTTTAAATTTGGAAAGTTTACCTTGGAAATTAGCTTGACCATGTGAAGAAAATTTCTGAGTACATACAGTAGAGTCATAATCTCAAGCACAACCATTTTCAGTGGGTTTCTTCCAATGATATTGTTTGTGTGCATTTCAGTCTTCCAAATACAAAGAACATTTTAAAACAAAATTATTCAAGCCATTTATTTCAAGTGTAATGTGCACTCATTTAATGGTTTTTAGGCATAGAAGATTATGATAATTTTCATCACAGATTTTATCAAATCAGGAGGACGGTGTATTAAAAATTCAATAGCTTATACAGAGAGGTGAGAATGTAATATGGGGCACTAAAAACATAAGGCAGATTTTCCGTGACATTAATGTTATAGAGTACTTTTGTTGATTAATAAAATGGGTAAAGAGTCTGACTAGGCTATGAGATTGCTGAAGTTAAACAACAATTATTGTACAATTGGGTAAAACAGAAGCAGATATTGTGATGCTGTGGGGAAAATGAAACATCAAAAGCTAATAAAAAGCCATTTTATATCATAAAAGCATAAGAACAGCTCCATCAAGCTTTAATCACATTGTTATATTATGCATTTATTTTAAAACTATGTCAGCTCATTAACAGTGGTTATAACGAAGATTGTTATAATTCTTGTAAGATTAGCAAATACTAAGTTTTGCTTCTATTTCAGTGCACTGAATGCAGAGGCTGTGCGAACTGTAGGATTATCCTTCTAAAAGCATCCCTACTGTGTTCTAAGGATTTTGTTGCTATATCAGTGTTGTGGTCCACTTTGAAAATGCTTACACCCACTTTTCAGGAAGTGGTTTTAAAGCAAATCTCCCCACCCCAAGTGAGGGGAGGGCAGCAGAGCACATGGCCTCCTCGTCCATAACTCTTCTTCTACCTGTAGGAATGCAGAGTAGCCATGTCCCTCTGAGCAATGGCATGTGCTGAATGACTGTGAGTGATGATAGCTCTGCTGCAGCTTGGCCTCCCAGCGAGGAGCCCATGCTGGAGCTCCTTTCACCATCAGCAGTGAAAATGAACCTCTTCCTTCATGTATGTGCATGTCCCTTTCCAGCGTAACGGAGCTCAAACTGTTGTGCTGCAATCAGGGACTTCAAAAATACAAGATAGGACATTTTGAAGTGACATAGTATTATTAATACTAATTTGACAAAGCCATCATTACCATTTTCACCTTTTTAATAAAAAAAAAAATCCTTAAAAAAAAAAAATCTTCTTGGGGCCAAGGTGTTATTTCTGTACAGAACTGGAAAGACCTAACAAATAAATCCCATGAGTGGGAGCACTCAGCTAGATATCAGAGAAATGAATTCAAATCTACATCATTGAGTGTATTTGGAAAGTTCATGGACATAAGAAGCGATACTGTCCCCTATGTGACTATCCTAAGACTATGTGGCTGTGGTGGTGAATTGGTATATGTGGGAATAGCAGAGCAGGACTGAGCCAGGGCTTTCCACAGTGCTGCTGTGTGCTTGACCTGTCATGTCTTTCTGGAAGAGGATTATTTCATTTTTGCATGTAAAAAATGTTTAAAAGTCTCAGTTTCATTGTAAGATTCATCCTGGAAATCTCAAGAAATTTTGGTGATTTGAGAAAGGATGTGGCAATGACTTGGGCCAAAATCCTTGGAGCTTAGGTCTTCACTGTTTGTCAGAGATCATGCTATCTACCCTCCCTGTAATTTTCCATGCTATTTTGTAGGTCAGGTGAAGCTTTCATAGGTTTCATTTATTAAGGGCTGGGAAAAACAGTGAGTTCTAAATAACATGTGTTGGGAGGAAGAGGCTGATACATACCCACGATCTGGATGAGCCCTGTGGTGAAACTGTGCTGAAAGAAATATCTGGGAATAGAGAACACAGATTCAAACATTCATTTTGGATAGCACATGAAGTGGTGAAAATGATATCAGTGAAGTAGAATGCACCTAAGTGGTTACAAATGAGAAAACGTTTGGAAAAAAAAAACGATGTCAGAGAAAGTTAAAGTAACTTAAAATAGTGTTCCTAAAGAAGAGGACAGAGTATGTATGTAAGTGTGTTCAGAAGTGTTACTAGGAGGTAAGAGTCATTAGTCACAGCAGAATGGAAGGATGGAAAAAGGTCTTAAGATAAAATAGTAAAATTGATGAAGAGTTTGAACCAAAAGGGGAAAATGCATGGAAACACCATTGCTGGAACTGCATCCAAGGCAGAACTTGACAATAAGACTTCACGGATTCTGTGTGAAACCTCTTCTGCTATTATTCTGGGGATGGATTTGCCTGTCCAGGGAGCTTCCTTCCAGCACTAACTGGACTGTCGCTTGCTGATACGCATAGCTTCTTGGAAAGGCTGCAGCCATGGTGCTGATAATGCCAGGTTTAAGTAACTTTTGCTATCTGATTTGCTGTGAGGAACGTACAACAGTGATAGATTCAGAGCGTTCTGGTTGCAATAAACAGCAGCCTGCGCTGAGACTAGCACTGTTTCTGCAAGTGGGAAGGAAGAAGAGATGGAATATTTGTTGTCTTTAAGAGATTTTGGTAGCAGGGTGACAGATACAGCTGTAGCTTTTTATTTTAACTCTTTAGCTTCAAAACTAAGAAAAAATGAAATTAATGTGTACACATTTATTGTCTTATGTGTGAAAAGAAAATCTATCCAATGTGTAAATGAAACAACACTGAAGACTAACATAAAGAAGAAAGAAAATAAAACAACTCAGCTATTTAACAAAATAGAAACAAAAGATGAAAATATCATGGAATAATTTAGTCATAAAATGAACTGTACTCTTCAAAGTCAAATTTTATCCTAAAAGATGTAGAGAGAGCACTTAGAATTTTTGAGAACTGGTAAGTGGTTTCATTATATCAAGGACATATCTTCACTGAAGTCAGTACAAGAAAAAGCAAAATGTTCTTCTTTTCCTATTCTGCTTTTGAGTAGTATTTTGAACATTTTTAAATGCCTCTGCTTTTGATTGACCTATTTTGGAACAGAATTCTCCAAACTGCTCTATACTGTTCTGTCAGCATATCTCAGCTTTACCTATAGACCATATAGCAAAGGCGTAAGTCAAGGCTCCAAGCCTTGTCAAAATTCTGAATCTTTGTTGAAACTGTACCTTGCGTTGCTTCAAATGCACTTTTGAACATGCATGGGGTTCCAGGTCCTTCCTTGATGCAGACAGGACTTTAAACGTATAGAATTCCTCGTGAAAGTAATTCTGTTGAAATTAATGGAGCTCCTCGTATACCAGAGTAACTGTGAATAGAAGCAGAACTGTCCACACAGCTGCAACAATAGCTGTTTTGGTGAACTATGATCATTTATCAGCCCTACAACATGTTATAGTTGTCATGAGAAGTCCTTGTTATTTGACAAATGTCTGCGTTTTGCTAAACCCTTGCAATTAATCATTTTTGTTATCACCCTCTCCAGGTCTCAATTAGCACACTGTGCTAAATAATTTGGTTTACCAGAAATTTTAGCTGATTTTTCCTGTTTGTGTTTGGCACATACTTCACCATTTTATGTGTGTTCCTGGACATTTCTGAGATATTGGGACCTATCTCATCACAAATTTGAATAGGTGCTTGATTTTAAGTAGTCTCACAATCTCATTCCCTTTAATGGGATGATTTTAATGCACATTATGCACAAGTTCAAGTGACCTTCTACATTGGTCTAGAGTACTGAAGTTCTTACCTGATGAAGCCTTTCTTTAACTTTTTAAAATTACGCTTATAAGTATGCTATGGTTTTCTTTTCCTTACTCTTTTAAATGTGAAGCATAGCAGTATGTAGGCAAGATTTTCTAGTTACCAGGCAATTGTTACCTTCAGTTTACTTCTAAAGTCCCTCTGCCACAGGGTTTTCAGAGTAATGGTAGAGTTTTGCTTGTGCTTTTGTTGTTATTGTTGTTGTAGCCCATTTTATTTCTAAGTTTCTGCTGTGTAGAAGCAGATGTACTTTCCCACAGGAACTATATATACACTCCATTCGCTCTATAAATAACATAGTGGGTCAAATTCTGTCCATGGGTCCCTGAACACAGCTCCCACTGTAGTCATGCAATGGAATGGTTTTGTCCTATTTGTGCAAAACTCATTCGCTAAGGTCTGTGGAGCCTCTCTTCTGCCATACTGCAGCACAGGGGGCTCTGCATGTGGATGTACAAAACCTGATTTTTTCTTTTGTCATCTGTTTGCTTTCTGTAGATCCTTTTTATTAAGCCTTTCTGTGCTTTATTATATAATTTGTCATTTGAAATGGCAAGACAAAGTTGAATATCAATGAAAAAAATGACTCTAGAAACTCAGAAGTAAGAAGGGCTCTATTATCTTACTGCTGGGGTTTAAACCAGCAGGCAGCTTAGTGCCACGCAGCCGCTCGCTCTCTCTCCGCAAGTGGGATGGGGGAGAGAATCAGAGAGGTAAAAGTGTAAGAGCTTATGGGCTGAGATAAGGACAGTTTATTAGGTAAAGCAAAAGCCACATGCACACAAGCAAAGCCAAACCAGGAATCTGTTTGCTGCTTCCCATTGGCAGGCAGGTGTTCAGCCACTTCCAGGAGCGCAGGGCTCAGCATGCATAATAGTTTCTTGGGAAGACAAATGCCATCACTCCCAACACCCCCTCCTTCCTCATTCTTTACTCCAGCCTTTATTGCCAAGCATGATGCCCTATGGTATGGGACATCCCTCTGGCCAGCCTGGGCCAGCTGCCCTGGCTGTGTCCTCTCCCAGCTCGTGGTGCACCCCCAGCCTCCTCGCTGGCAGGGCAGCACGAGGAGCTGGAAAGGACTTTGCTCTGTGTAGACACTGGTCTGCAACAGGTAAAACATCAGTCTGTTATCAACACTGTTTTTCTCAAAAATCCAAAACACAGCATTGTGTGAACATCTATGAAAAAAATTAACAGCCAAAACTCTGACACTTGCCATTCTACCCGATCCATTTCCCATCCAAATAGCAATGGCAAAATTCCCCCCACCTTCCATGGTGCAGGATCAGACCTTGTCAAGAAATTGGCCAGGTGCATTGGGCTTGGAAAATATTATAAGCCTACCAGGTTAAACAAATTTTCTTAGCTACTGTGGTCAGAAAAAGAAAGGTCTAATCTTAGTTATTCAAACCTTTCCACCTTATCACCTTATTTTCCCAGTGGGTGGCTACATCTATAATTTAGTGTGGATTGAGTAAAATAATAACAAAAGCATTTGCCACTTTGATCTCAGTATGTTTATTTAATGAGTTCTCAATATGCAAGAGATAGTTTAGCATGGGAGTCCAGACTACAGTGCGTTATGTGGTTGGGTTTTATTTTTATTTTACTTTTTTTTTTTAAATTTTATTTAACACCCAAGGTTAAAAGGAGCAAGAACCCAGCTGAGTGAGTTCAGAGTTCGTCTCCGCACACTCACTGTCTTCTATTTAAATGTGCACAAAGGACTAATACAGTACCCACTCTCCCCTGGGCTGTCTTTGATACGTTCTGCTGTGCCCGGACTCTGCCACTCCTCCTATCAGTCTGATCCTACTTCTATTAGCCCGCTGTGCTCAGCACTGTAACCTCATTCAGCTAGTGCTCTGCATGAAGGCTAACAACTTCAAGGCTCTGTCAGGCATTGACACATGCAGGCTCCAAGCGGGAAGCTAAACACCCCCCTTCACCTCCTCTCCCCTTCAACATTAACCTCTATTAAGTGCAGGAAAAACACAAATGCTGTAGTGCCATCATTCAGGTTTTAACTACCAGTGTATATTTAGATATTCAGTCAGTTTGCCACCTCTGAGAACGTACTCCAGAAACCCTCTGGTTCTTTCTTGTTCTCACAACCAGATCAATAAATAGTGAGTTAGCTTGGGGAACACAATGATAGGAGATCTGGGGTAGGTATTTATGGCACAGAGATAAAATTCTGAAAGAAAACTTTGACAGGGCTGCCTTTACTTTTTGAAATGATAGTGTGTCTTTTAAATGGAAAATGAGACAAAAATGGTCTAATTTTAGGAAAATCAAGCAAAGTATTTTCAAATCATCTCCACTTTGAAAGGCAGGCTGTAGAAAAGACACAGTGTGGTGCTAGTCTGCTATCAAGCTTTGATCCAAGCACTGAATCCTACACGTATCAAAGTCCTTTGGGTGCTCAGGGCAGAAAGAGTTTTGTCACTGTTGATGTTTTTCCTAAGTATAGACGTCTGACAGCCTTTCTCTGAGAAGCAGCACCCTCGCTTCCAGCTCTGTCACACTGCCCGTGCCCACCCAACTCACAGCTCACTCCCACTCCCCAGGGAGACATCGAGATGGGGGCAGAATCCTTCCCAGCTCCACCTGGGAGCAGAAAGCACCTGCTCTCATTTTAGCTCTCTGAAGCTTTGTCTAAACAGGGCCTCCAGTCATGTCTTTAATCTCTCATGAAGGGCAGATGCTCCTGGCAGATGACACTTCCCATACAATAAAAAAGTAAGTGATGTGTCTGAGGCAGCAGGGTGCCTGTCCTTTCACAAGAGTAGCAGGAGCACGGGTGACAATATACCTAACCCACACATCACCATACTTGGATTAATTAAACATATCATACCCCACATTATTGGTTTTTACTGTTTGGGCAAAATGTAAGAAAATGAAAATGTAGGATTTATAAATCATTTTCCTAATAGTTTACTCTTGAAAACCTGTTACAGAATTAAAGTGAATAAAAATAACAATCCCGAGACACACCATCTCCTCTCTAATGCTTGGCATTCCTAGCTTTCCATGACCTGGAGCACCCTTAGTGTTCCAGGTGGGACAGGACTTCTCCATGCCATGCCAGTCTGCAGTAATCACCTGCCTTGGGCCATACAGGAACATCCAGCTTTGTGAATTCAATTTCTTTTTGCAATGGTCTTCCATTCAGACATTCTCACCCAATGTCATAGTTCTCCTGTAATCTTCGCTTTTGAAAAACAGTCCTGGAAGGAGGGAAGGAAGACGGCAGAGCAGAGACAATCAAAGTCGATAGTACTAGATTGTTTTTTGACAATTTTCCCGTGATATTCCTTCAGCGAGGTGTCAGGCTCCTTTCCCAGAAAGGGTGCCTGTCTGGAATGCATTACTGCAACCTGTCTTGGGCAAATTTAAACATGCGTTCAGTTCAGAATACAAAATGGAGTTCAGAAGACAAAATGGAGTTTCAATTTCATTCAGGCATGCTGTTCTCCCAAACTGCATCAAGAAAGGGATTTTCCATCATGCAGTATTGTTTACAGAACATAACTGTTTTTACCTTTAATAGTTGCCATAACAAGATCAACTGTTTCTTTAGCATAGCCATTTAATGATTTATGTTGCATCCCATCATTATTTTAGTCTCATTTCAGCAGCTCTGAGTAAAATAAAACATCATTCTGTCACTGAGCAACCTGACACAATGTCCACTCTTGGCATTTGGTTTAAAATGAATGAAATAACTTAGTTTTAAAGCTTTTTCAGGATTAGTGGTTTTTAGATAATGTAAGTTATAAATGATATCTATAAGCTGTAAGCACTAAAATCACTAAATCACTAGAAATGAATAATCTTTTTCTACAATGTTCTTCCAACATTTTTGTGAAATAAAATACAGTGTTGAAGCTCTGTCAGAGCAAGGTAAACTACAGTTAGAGGGTATGGCTGAAGTTTACAATAAAATATAGCTTCCAGTTCCAATCTAAAATGGAAGACATTTGTATTCAGATTGTGATTATTAACACAGCAACATCCTTCGAAGAAATTGAGTAGTCTAGTCCAAGTGGCTTTACACAACAAATGAACCTTTTAAATACAACAGCTTTCACCAATTCTATGATTTCTTCCCTTGCTTCTTCTCCTTTAATCTTTACGTTTCAGGATCTCTCCGTTGAGATGCACTTGTACGCAAAATAATGTCCCACGCTGCTCCCCCCAACCCATCCCCAAGCTTGTTTTGGCTTCAAAAGCCATATGTGCTAGTGTTCATCATGCTTCCCTGCCTACATCACAGATGGACAAGATATAGTACTATCACATTGTGCTACTTTTTAGCATGAACTAGGAGAAGCTCAGGTCAGCATCAGTTCAAGGATCCATGTGCTTGATTTTTTTTTATTTTTTTTTTCTCTTGGCTAATTTAACTATGCCTGCAGAATGTAGGGCACATATATGTACGTATACAAAGAGAAAGCAAATATGCAATTCCCTCAGAAGACAGAAGCTGTGAATGAAAAAGAAGCAAAATAAACACTCACTTCTCCCAACAGCGGTAAAGAAGTTTGTGGTTGCAAGAAGCCAGAGAGAAAAAGACAGGTGAAAATCCACTCTCCTTGTAATCCAGATAGCACAGATAACCCTGGCAATGAAGATACTTATCTGGCATAGAAAAAGGTAGCCTGTGGGGAGAACAGGATGCCTAGTTAGGCTGGAAGCCCATGCTGAACCTGTGCATCCCTGTGGCCATTGTCAGTTCAACTAGGTACATGAAATGAGTGCAGGTATATCTGTGTATTTATAATCACAGTATATGCACATACAGGTAGCAGTAAAGATATATGTTTTGCTTCCAGCTATTGTCTTTGGCTTTCAGCCCCTTCCATTTTTTTTCTGCCCTGTCTTCCTTTTTTGTCTTCCAAATTCCTCCGTATATGTAGGCTATAATGAAGATTCTTTAAGTTGGTATCAACATGAGGAATTTTGTTCTCTATTTTTGTGCAGCCTTGTTGTAGTGTCTTAGTGACATAATCACATATAAACAAAGAATAATGTCAAAGAATCTGTCAGCATAAATGCTGACAGATTTGTCTGCCACATAAGTGGGAAAGTGAAAGCAGGCTTCATGGCCATTGCTACATTCTACAACTAATGCTATGCCACACTAATGGAAAAGTAAAGCCAGCTTTGGATCCTTTGGTAAAATCATGCCTGATAAAACAGCCTTACCACTCTGGACATTTGTTGAACTCTGTCATAATTCTTGCATCAGTAGCAGTCAAGCAGTGTTTATGTATGTTCCTAACTTATATGAGTAAATTGCATTTTACAACAGTGCTTGGTTATTTTGTGCATGTTTTTGCTTGCTGAATGTTGTAACTTGTCTTAAAAAGGCTTATTCTACAGGAGATTCTAACTGGCAATGCCATAGTGTTGCCTGAATGTTTTATTTATAATAATAATTTAAATAAAGAAGACGCAATTCTGAATATAAACGGCTCCAAGATATATATTTTTTTCATATTACAATGCAGTCATATTCTTAGTTTGCTCTCACCCAAACTTCTCATGCAGTTACACTTTAATATGAAAAGAAATGTTGTCAAGAGTAGTTATTATCACACATCAGAATATTGTATTAGCATTCACTTTTAATAGATTAAAATGAAAGGTTTTGAAGTCTGCCCTTAATGATACTGAAGGATCTTGGAGACACATTGGGAAAGCTTTAGATGAAATGTCATATGATATATATACATCATACATAGGTTCAAAAAAGACAGTTCATTTAACTGCCTTCCTTTGTGTTTCATCTGTTGTGTTTGAGTGAATCATCCACAGGTTAAGTGATGCTTGAGCAATTTGCTTAAAATCAAGCACAGTAAGTGGTGGGGAAGTTTAGGAAATACAAGGTTCTTGTAGACCTGGGATGATGAGTAAAATAAGACAATTTTGGAGGCACAGAGTGTAACCTGGAAGAATAAAATGTGGTTGGAGACATCTTTGGGTCATATCTGCTGATCTGTTGACTCACTGTCTATCTGGATAGGCTGCTTGAACTGCTGTTGAATAAGACTATATAGAGCTGAATACCAACCAGGTAGACCTCTCATGAGTTATAAAAAGGTGAAATAATTTAATATTGGAAAGAGTATTCATTTCTGATGTTTAGGGACCTGTTTTGGAAGCTTCTGATACACCTTGGGCAAATAAATTGTAGGACTTTCCAGATGATCATGCTGTTGGCATTTTTTTTCAGCGTTTATTGTTTCAGTGGGGACTAGTCATATTTTTGGGGAGGGGAGAGGGGAGCATGCATACCATGCACTGCATCAGTGTCTCTGAACTTCTCTTCTGTCACTGAAGGCTTGTGTACCTTTTTTTTTTTCCACTGGGGTGGGACGTATGGGTCATCTGTATTCCACACTTCTTTGGAAGAAATGATGAATAAACAATTCAGCATTGAAGTGAACTTTTTTTTTTTCCAGCTTTGGTTTACATAAATCATAATTTCCTTATTTTATAAACATTTTAGTAAACATTGAGAACTTACAGGAGGTGTCTCCTGAACACCTGCTGTAGAAAGCGTATGTGTATATGCTTTGTCATTCGAGTTTACAGTTGGCTTGCAGGCTCATGTTTGATGTCTTAAGGACCACCAAGGAGCCATGCACCACACTGCACTAGTCTGAGGGCAGATAATAATTTATATAGCTGTACATGGAGTATAAGTACTAACACGACAACAGTGTTAGTGTTAGCTAATACATTACAGCCCGCATCCTGCAAATATAAACACTACAAAAAATACATATTCCATCAAATCTTATTGAACTATACAACCTATTACAAAGTTTTACACATACTTCTAAGAAACAGAGGCTAAATATTGCAGTGACTTAACTCCATGTTTGAATATTGAAGAAATTAAGTAATAAACCAAACAGCTGCTGGGTATTTTTATATATTAAAAAATCACTCAGATTTTCCAGACATTATGCATCAATATATTTTTCTGAGAATTTACCTTAACAAATTGATCTGAAATGTTGTAGAAGGTCATTTCTTGTTTAAGGTCAAGCCAAAAGGTCAGGAAGTTTAACTTCAGGTACAGATTTTGTCTTTCACTTTCATTGGTACATGCTTACTTTAAGTCCAAAGACCATAGTAGAACTGAATAACTTCAGAGCTAAATAGAGGGCCACAAGCAAAGAAAGGAAAGGTAGAGATCCAAGATTGACCAAGATTGTACTTGCGCATTTAGTAGCAAGACAGATCAAGTAGGAAACTGATCTAAGAACAACATACAGAATGATGAAAATTTCCAAGATTCATGTAAAAATGACATCAGGTAAATTTTTCTGTGAAAGCAGATTTGGTGATTGTAAGCTTGGGAGCAAGGACAGCTGACCAAACATCCAAAACAAGGAAATCGCTGAAAAATTAGTATACTTTAGTAAGATTCTTTTCTCAAATCACAGGCTCAGGTGTTACAGAAGGCAAAATAAATTGAAACAACCCTGGACTGCATCTAGCCAATATGCAGTGAAGGAAAGAAATTTATTCATGTTCATTGCAGCTAAGCATATGCAACATCGTATTTGAATTATAGCAATGTTTGTTGTGCAGTATAGCTAATACACGACTATAATGAGGGAAATTCAAAATGTGAGACTTCAGAAATCATGGTCTCCAGGGCAGATAGGATTGCCATAACTAGCCAACTTAACGACACTGTCCAAAGGATTTCTAATAAATGTGATGTTGGAATGTATCTTTTCTGGGGGAAAAAAAAAAAAAAGCATCTAAATTTATTTTAAAATCTAAAAGAAATGATGACTTTGTTGTTGATAAAATGATTAATTACCTTCTTTTTACAAGTAGGAATTTGTACCTTATTTCAGATCTGAATTTCTGTAACTTCCATTTCTCAACACTAAATCTCATTATACCACTGTCAGGAAGGCTGACATCTTGCTATAAGATATCTTTCTGGGGTGTAAGTACCAATCTCAGTGATCAAGGCACCTTTCAGCCTTTTGTCTGACAAGCTGAATATGTTGAGCTCCCGTAGACCTTTCACTGGGGCACTTGGTTCCCAAACGCAGGCAGTGAAATGTCTCTTCAGAATTTCATCTTTCCATTTGAGTAGAAGAAACAAAGCATTGACCTTTTTCCATCATTCAAACAATCCAAACACTAAAAAATGTTCTCCTAAATTCCACCCTGAATTTTAATAAAGAATAACATTCTTGAGAAAGCTGAAAGAAATGGTAGGTGTAAACAAGAAACAATGAATTAACTAAAAGATCATCAATCCATATCTTTAAGGCCTATTCCAACTATCTTTGTTCCATCAAACTTTGGAAATACTGTACTTCCTATGGCAGATCTGAGCCCGTGGCATAATCCTTTCCCTCCCATGAAAATAGGGATTCTGACAGATAGGCTGTGACTCTTTATTAAATAACTCTGGCCAGGAAGGGCAGACCAGCAGCTGCTGTGCCAGGAGCTGGCACTTGTTCAGTTTTACTGCTGCTGTTACAAGGCTTGTATCCTCTGGCAGAAGAAGAGGATGAACAGCTGGAAGCCGAAACCTCTTCAGCTGCCTCAGCAAAAACTGGTGGAGCTGTATGCCAAAGCCACACTTTGACTTTGCCACCTTGGTGTAGCTGAATATACTGCACCTTGCAGGTAGCATATCCTGAAAAGCTCAGCATGGATCGAGAAGTGTCCACAGGAATTTCACTGCCACCTTCCGTAGGAGTAAAGCAAGCTCAGTCGGTGTTGGGGATTTTTTAAAAATGCTTCCGCGTCATCAAAATGATGGCTCATTTCCAAAATATGTCACTCTAAGCATTCACAGAAGGGGTCAGGTGAAAGTTATTTCAAACAGACCTCGTAACAGCTGGATATTTGTGGTTGATGGCTGAGGATGGGGATTCCTGCTGTTGTTCATTTCTACTTGAAAGGTTTGAAAAGATTTCCCCTACCTGCTGAACGGGCACTGGCACTATAGTTACCCTGTTGGCACTGCCACTTGAGTGAGCCTGATGGAAGTTCTGTGGGGACATTTTCCAGATTACATAAGAAATCATGAGTTTCATACTTCTTTGTGTTGATAAAGGATAAGGCTTCCATTCTGAGAGTTTTTCTCCATCTAGACCCTCAGTTTTTAATCAAATCCTTTCTATCACATTTCTGTTACTTCTTAACTGTGGTTGAGGGGAGAAAAAGAACCAGAAATTGCTTTGTATACATTTCCAAGAATGGTATTTTTCATTTGTTGAAGGGTATTTTTGCAGTTCTGATTATGAAAGTTTATTTTATTCACACATCAAGCAAACTATCCTTTTAAGCCATACAGTCAGGAGGTATACTATTTCATACATTCAGATGTCTGAAAGCTGTCTGGAAATGTATTTCCTAGTTTCTGATATGGGAACATTTCAATGGGAGGGGGTTTAATTTGTTTTGACATTTCAACTCTTGTTCTGCTCAAAAGCTAAAGTTGGAATCCATTAAGATACATTTTAGTGCAGTTTCTATTCTCATCTTCCTTTTCTCAGTAACTGTGCGATTCACTTAGTACTTCATTACAACCAACAGCAATATGTATACATGGTGCACAAAATGAGCCATTTTGTTTTAAAACAGATTGCAGATGAAAGGAAACCATTCATTTCTTGCTTGCTAGCTGTAATTACTAGAGCGCTAATTACTCCAAATCACTGACATCCAGGGTCAATAAGGATGACAACAGGAACATCAAAGACATGATGCACACACGCAATTACAAGTCTCTAAAACCAGGCTGTAATATTAGTTTATGGCTACTGTTTTTTTTCAGTCAATGCTGAAAAATATTCAAGTTTGCTGAATGTTTACTATTATTTCCTTTGCAGTTTGACGGTGAGAACATGTATATGAGTATGACAGAGCCAAGCCAGGACTATGTGCCAGCCAGCCAGGTGGGTTAATTAATCTTCTCTGCCTTGTTTCAAATTGTAATTAAACAAATTCAAAGAGTTGCATTGCAAATGAGTGCCACTATCAGTAACTGCTGCAATCAGGAATAATCATAATTTATAAACAAAGCATTTAAGCCTTGTTTCCAGTTAATGAGATAGAGCTGACAAAACACCAGAGTTGGCGTTTGTTGAAAGATACTACCTTGTTTCCTCTCCAGAATGCAAGCAGCTGTTTTGCCAGCATGATCTTTCCTAAACAGTTGTTTTACCTTCAGGAAATAAAGTCTTTACAGGTGCAGGTTATTTGTTTATCTGACTGCAGACAAGTTAATCATTATAAGCTACACATGTCACAAATAGCTTTAATTATCACTCGTAGGTCAGTTGTAGTTGAAGAATTGCATTTTTAACGCTAATCGTATGGCTGAGGAACATTGCCAATGTTACACCATTAGCAATGGGGTTAGGGAAATGACTCAGTCTCACGTAGCTTGCAGCCCAAAAGGTTTAATGTGATGCGGATTCTTTGTGGGTATTTTTGATTCCTTTCCCTTTAGGGGAACCATACACACTTAATTCTGATATTAGATGCATATTTCAAAATCCTTTCAGAAACACTTCCACTTGAACCCTAAAATGCTATAGCTTTCTCAGGTGGAAAGATTTAAATTATTTCTTAAAAAGAATAATTAATTCTGTAGTAGTAAAGGATGTTGATAGTGGTGTAGATCAGTTACATTGTGCAATAGAAATTGCCCTGAATAATTGGACTTGTGGTCTAGGTCATGCAATGTCTCAGGCCCAGCAGTGGCTAGTCTGATATACCTCTTTCTGACAGGACCGGTGGGGTTATGTGAAGCTCTCTCATTAGGTGGGAAATAAGTTTGCCTGCACGGTAAATGTGTGTAGATAAGCTGGGTGTAAATTCATAGTTTAGGAATTCCAATTTTAGCTCTGGAAAGTGACATTACGTGCAAATCTAAAAGTCCTTATAAAGTAGGGTTCTTCAGATAGTTGTGACAGGCTACCTAATTGTAGCATGTAGTATGCCAGTACATTTGGGGCCAGGGAAGCTGGAGGCTGTGTGAGATGAACTACACTGTTCAATCAAAAAGACTGTCTTCAAAATGTTCCACCATGTTGCTTCCCAGTCTTCTGTTGAAGTTATTGTTGAAATACCTTTAGAGACCAACTATACTTGCATTTAGGATTTGTGTGTGATTGAACTTATTCAGCTAAGAACCCTCCAAGATCCAGAGGTAGTTTAGAACAGAACTGTTTGATTAAAAAATGAAAAATTATATTATTAATTTTTCTCTAACCATTAATCCAAAAACTGTACTGACAAGTTTTAGTATTACTATTAGATTAAAGCAGCCTAGTATCATCTCATTTATGCCTTAAGGGTTTTGAAGTGCAAGGGCTAATTGAATTTGTTTGAAACAGTAGAAATACAAACTCTGTGAATGATTGCTGTTATAAAGCAGCTGCTACCTTTCAGAGAATCATTATGTCTGTCTTAAATAGTTTTGAATAAAGAATTGCAAATCCACATTATACATCAGAATTATTTTTCTTCTGTTGATATTTTTGTACTGTGTATGCCTGTAGTTTAAATAATTTAAATGGCACATTGAAAAATTAAGAGTATAAGTTTTAATCTTTTATGCAGTTTCTACATGTGCTAACAAGGCCCAGATCCTTAGAGATATTTATGCATCTAACACTCACTTATTTCAATGGAAGTAAGGTGCTTAAACTACCTTTAAAGATCCAGGGCTAGATATTTTAAGTGCAAATTATTTTGTCTTCAAGGAAAAAATCTATCAGTTGTGACATTTCCAAATTCAAAGATGACAGAAAACTCTGATTAGTTACTAAGGGCTGGAACTAATAACGGACTTATATAGTTATAAACTCACTATGGCAAAGCCTAGCTTTTGGGTGTCCAGCTCCCAGGTAGAATTCAAACCACAGATGTAGGTGTCTGAATTCTCTGTCCTTTGCTGGGGGATCCATATGGCAACAGCTTCCATGACAGCCAGGCACAGTATTTGTGTTATTACCAAACATACTCCAGTCAAATAGTGTCCCATGCCCGTTTGAAGGAAGCCATCAGCCTTCAGCTGTTGCACCCTCCTTTCTTTCCCTTACAGTGGTTCTCTCCCAATGCTGCAGTAGTCTTACACTGTTGCAGTGTTCTTGTTTTTGTAAGGGAATATATGTGAAAGCCTGTAATAGTAACTTTTAAAAAATATTTTTTATTTTTTAAAAAAGGGGACAAAAAAAAACACATCATGCTAGGAACAGGAAATGGAGTGGATGTTGGAAATCCTGCTTCTCTTGTCTAGGCAGGATATTTGGACTGTGTAAGAAACCTTCCTGAACCTGTTCCTGATATATATAGCATATCTATAGTATATCTATAGTATATCATAGTATATCTGCTAGTAATTCCCTGAAGGAACTGAGAAATTCTCAGTTGACTGTACTGAGTAAGGTCTTCACTGACTGTAATGTGGTGCACTTTCTATCGCAGATGAAAACATTTAGTGGTCACCCAGATTTGGTGAACTGACTAACATTTCAACAGTCAATCTGCTGTTAAAGCCAGAGTATTTTGCAGGAATAAGGTATTCACTGCTGTGAAAATAAAGCATGCAAGATTGTATAGGTTACAGGAGAGGGAGAAGAAGAAGAAAGTATGTAACTGTACATTCTGATCCCTGTTTTCAGGACTGTTTGTTCATTTTCCACTCACTGTTACTGGATGTTTAAAAAAAAAAAAAGTCCTGTAAGAAGAGATGAAAAAAATTTCTCTTCCAGATGAAATTCTAGTCACTTAATCCATAGAGTTTTCTGCTTCCATTTTCCATCTGTGCTCATGAGCCTTGCAGTCTCATGACTTCAGGGAGAGGACTGCAAGCTCCCTCCTATCCCCAGCAGCTCAGCTATTCTCCTGCAAGGTCAGAGATGAAGGGTTTGAATCCCGTCAGAATGAGGAGTGAATTCAATTCTCCACTTCCCTCAATGGATGCACATCTGTTAACTAAAGTGTGAATCCCAAATGTTAGGAGAGGCATGGCCCTATCAGAAACTTTTATTCGAGCTTGGATCATGTTGACTGGGTCAGGCGTGAGCATCATTTTCTGATTTCAGAGTCTGACCCAGCTTATTTGGGAGGTAGGATGGCAGACTTGGTCATGATATAGAACACCAGAGACTAAGGGGTTTCCATTAAGCTGTCTTCAGGATTATATGACTATAGAAGCTGGATTTTGGGGGTCCTGGTGCATGCTGACATGCTTGCCTCCTTTCTTTGGATCTAATCCTGAGAAGTAAGCTTTGCTTGCTTTGCCTTCTCCTTCTAATTTCCTAGAATCCAGCATTTCAAGAAATACGGGGACTGTAAAATGAAGTGTAGAATAAAATAAAATTTAGACATAAGAACTGTTTCAATTGCTCTGAAAAAGATGAACTTTGCACTTCAGTTCTTTTTGTTTACTGCAAAGTGTACATATCCAGAAAAACATCACCTTCTATTATTTTAAGGATTTTAATCAATTTATCGCCTTTAGGCTAACATAAATATAAGCTCAGCCATTGGACAGGAAAAATATAGTTTTGTTTCTTTTGCTATATAACATCAAACATCTGCATAGCTTGGTAATCCAAGACAAGTCACCTCACAACATCCCTAAACAATTATCATTTCTGTTCAATTTTCAAATCAGTACATGCTTTGGGACTTATAGACTAAGTTGCTAAGTAGCAACATATGGCTCACTACTGTTCCTGTGATGTTGCTGCAAGCAAACAGCATAATTCTGTACTTGAAATGATTTTTACAGAAAGCCAGTGCTGGAACTGAGCCAGAAGTGTAAGTATACTGTAAAAATTAATGATATTCTTTTAGACTGTCCCAAAAGGCTGTTTGGCAATGTTGTCTCAGTGTACATTTTATATATACAAGTAAGTACTGTATTTTCGGTTATGATATATGTAGCATAGGACTCTGCACTGCAGGCATCTCCTAAATGAGTTATGCCAGCCATATTAACAAACATACACAGTAAAACTACATGACATTTTCACTACTAATTGCACTTCAATCTGAAAATATTTATCATTTTAAAATAAAACTATGTCAACTGCTCTGCATTTCAAATTCTCAGAAATATATTGTTTTCTCCCCACACCTATAATTGGAATTTTGAAGATGAATTGTTCTTCATGTAATTTCTCCTCCTGTAATTTGTGGGCTATGTAAAACACAGAATAAAATTATATTGTTTATTTTACATTTCTTCCTAGTCACAATACAGAATGTAATTCAAGACTCTGTTGTACAGAGCCTTGACACTTCTCTAAGCCTTGCTGAGGCCTGATAAATGTTAAGATGTAATCCAAAGGGAACAGAGGAGAACTAGCCAGTGATTTGGGGCAGTAACTGCATTGCCCCTGTGGGAAGATAGGAGTTACCTGAGGCAGAGGGGAGCATACTGCTTGCACAGTGAGGATATTTTCCTCCCTCCCAGAAGTGTGACAGGGAGACCTATGTATGATATGTATACACACCCTTTAACACAGTGGGCACCAAGGGTGTCAAAACTGTTTCGTCCTGTACAGCTCCAGGGTAAAATGGGATAGGATGACATCCAACAGATTTTTCGTGTCACTAGGAAAGTAAAAGGTTCCTCTGTTGTTTGTTGCCAAATGCATTACTGTAGATTTATCCCTAACTTCCTATTTCATGTTTATACCCTAATTTCTTATCAGGTCAGCTATTACTCATGTGAAGTAGGGTTGAGTAAATGCTATATAATAGATGCCCTTTCTTGTTCTGTTGTAGTCCTTTCCAGAAGGTAGGCTAGTATTTCGGAGCACTACATCCTACCTCTACCAGAAGATCTGACTCATCTTGCAAAGCCCTATAGCTGCAGTCAGCAGCGCATGGCAGGAGTTGGCTGCCTTAGAAAGGATTCAGGAAAAATAGCATTCTTAGATGGTGCAAACTCCAGCAGTTCTGCATCTTCCCCATGGGAAAAACAGATGATGACTAGAGCATCCTGAAACGAAGATCTGACCTGGAATTGGACCACACTGAACTACTGTCCAGAAGGAAACCCACAAGGGTGTGTCATAAATGTACTTTTTCAGGGTATGTACATGGAAGTACGTGGAAGTGTGGACATTACAATGGGAATTCCATCATCCTGAGATTCCCATTCTGGAAGCCTCTTGAACCACATGCCTAAATCTTTTCTCCTTAAAATCGTGAAGACTTTTTTTTTTTTTTTTCAAAATATATGATCATGATGGATCTGCATCCTTTATCTGGTATTTCTTTGGGTATAACACACCTCTGTCACTTGCCAGAAGACATTCAAACCCACATTCAAAAGCCCAAATGGTGAAGCTCTAGAGGACAACTCAGGAACAAAGCAAAAATTCTCTCATGGGCTGGGCATTTGTCATTTGAGGGGAGACATAGCTCTGTCAAGTCAGGTGTCCTTGTCCCTGAGCACCATGCCTTCACCAGTAAGTTGCTATCACTGCAGCTATTTGCTTCATGCTGCAAAGCCCAGTGCAAAGTCTCTTTTCACCAATTTGTTTCCATCCAAGTAGACATATATGAGTTTTCATAATCAAAGTGGTCCATTGTAGGAGGGTACATACTACCCTGGAGTCAAGGGCAATTCTGCCCAAAAGCTGG
>NC_139721.1:42871784-42906516 GCF_964211835.1 Anser anser
GAAAAAAGGAAGGTTTGGCAATTTGTGTTTGTAACTGGGACATTTGTTATTTGGAGAGAGAACCTAACATGAGTACTTAATTTATCTTTTGGCTGGAGACTTCGAAGGACGTCCAAGGGATTATTGTGATAATTGTTTCTTTTAAAGATTGAAAGGTTTCATAAAGGAAACTCTATCTGTTATCTGAATGCACAACCTTGTCTATAGAAATACCCTCTTTCTAAAGAAGGAAACATTAAAATATAGCTTTTCTAAATTTTCTTTATAAGCGTAAAATTATGGAAAATAAAAGATGCCTAGACAAAGATCTGCTTAGAGTACCATATTTATACTAAAAATGCTGACAGAATTTATGTAGAAAAATATTCAGTTCAGACATCCAAGACACAAAAAAACATTATTTTAAATGTATTATACAGGAGTCAGAATGTTAGAGAGGAGAAACATTCAATATGGAGATGAAGGCACTGAAATGAATGCTAACACAGACAATTTGAAAAAGTTTTGATTGGAATATTTCTGTCACAGAGGAAAGCACAATTATATATATATTTTATATATATATATTTGTTTGTTTGTTTGTTTTGGATAGCAGTGTTATTATAAATAGGACTATATTATTAGGTTACTCACTGAGCAACTCGCTGAGGTGACCAGATCTGATGCAGCCCATTCTGCAACAGAGCAGGGGATCATGCTGGGTGATCATTCCTGAGTTGAGGCAACCCAATGCAGCAGACGAAGCCACCATGAACCAGCCACCCTGGTAAGAGTAGCCAACAGGGCAGAGCAGCAGTGGCCACTCCCACACGTACAAAAGCAGACCCTGGGGAGCATGAGCAATGGGGGGCAAAGCGAAGGTGGCAGTGTGTGGTCTGTGTGGCTGTACATGTGGGAGGACGCTCAAGACGAGTGGATGGCAGGCCATTTTCTTCTATTCTGGGAACAACAAGAGCCTTCTACTGAAACAACATTTGTGTCCACCCACCACGCCTGTTGGGCTGAGGCAGAAACCCAGACAAAGATGGGTTTTCATGACCTCCCCAGGCAGACACCTGGAAAAATTTCTTTACTGAAAGGGTTGTGAAGCATTGGAACAGGCTGGCTAGAGAAGCTGTTGAGTCACCATCCCTGAAGATGTTTAAAAGACATATAGATGTGGTGCTTAGGGACATAGTTTAGTGGTGGACTTGGCAATGCCAGGTTAGCAGTCGGAATTGATGATCTTGAAGGTTCCTTTCCAACCAAAATGATTCTATCTGGGTCTGGCATGCCGAGCACAGGAAAGATGTGGACCTGTTAGAGCAGGTCCAGAGGGGCAAAGATGATCAGAGGGCTGGAGCACCTCTCCTATGAAGAAAGGTTAAGATAGCTGGGGATGTTCATCCTCGAGAAGAACTCCTTGTGGCTTTTTGGTACTTAAAGGGGGCTTATGAAAAAGATGGATAGAGACTTTTGACTATGGCAGATAGTGATAGAACAAGGTGGAATGGTTTTAAAGTAAAAGAGGGGAGATTTAGATTAGATGTTAGGACTAAGTTCTTTACTCAGAATGTGGTAAGGCACAGGAGCAAGTTGCCCAGAGAATCTGTGGATGTGAGGTGTTGAAGGTCAGGTTGCATGGGGCCCTGAGCAATCTGATCTAGTGGGAGGCATCCCTGTGCATGGCAGGGGTGTTGGAACTAGGTGATCTTTAAGGTCCCTTCCAACCCAAGCCAGCCTATGATTCTGTGATTCTATGGCAATTATAAAAAATAATATCTTGTTAGGTTACAGGGGATTAGTTTAGACTAGCTGAGAGAATTCTTTATTGGTATGCCTGGGACTTGGTAATAAGTTAAAAAATATCCCTTTCTCCTGTGTTCATTGTTTTAGTACCAGAACAGTTTTGCCGTAGGTAACTGTGGGATATGAGGAGAACTACAATATGGTCAGCTTAAATATTTGTTTCATGACATAGGAATGGAAAACAGCAACCATACTTCAAACTAACAATGGGTGGATAATTTAGTTATGAGTTGTATTTCTAAATGTATGCTCAAAAAGAAAAAGAAAAAGAAGAAAAAAAAAACAAAACAAAAAGAAAGAAAACAAAGTATTTTCTTAAAGCAAACTAGGAACAAACTTTTCTCTTTTGTAATGTGAGTGGCAAGCATAAAAGGTAAAATGTAATTTTTTTTTTTTTCCGGAATATGTAAGGATAAAAAGAAGAATCATTGTTTCAAATAAGTCTGAATTTAGCTAAGTCCAAGAAAGATAACAAAGGAATATTAATCGTGGTCAGTAAAATTCAGTGCAAATATATATAACAATGCAGAGTATGGGATGAGAAAAATATATTGCATAGAAAGGAAGATACTTTTCATTTTGAACAAATAGTCAGTATGTGGGGAGATCCACAGTCAAACTGACTTCTCTGTTTAAAAAATCTATGTTCTCTATTTCCAAGCCCCCCTCTCAATGTCTATTTTTGTTCACAGTGGCATTACACAACAATGATACTCTGCACTCCCTAGGGACCTGCTGCCACCTGTGTTTTGTTGTTGCTTCTCCATAGCCTCTAAAATATTTTCTTCTTTTCTATTTCAAAGGTACAACCATATTTTTTGTTTTCAGTCCACCATAACTATGGGCATAATTTTTGAGCCTAGGTAAAGAGCATACAGTCAAATTCTCTCAATAGGATCCAAAAAAAAAAAAAAAAAAAGTGTTCATACTTACTACCATTAATTTATACACATTCAGAAACAGAATAAGCTTCAGGACAGCTATAGAGTCATACAATCACAGAATCATTCAGGTTGGAAAAGTCCCTTAAGATCATCAAGTCCAACCATATTTCTATCTCTTTTCCAGAATAATTCATTCTTTGATGCCACACCTGAAGTTATATAAGGGTAGTCAATATGTCTTATACTCACATTCTGCTTTAATCTGTATTTATTCAAATGTGAAAAGGTATATTCAGAAATGGTCTCTATAGAACAAAGACAGCTTCTTCAACAAGATTAGGGTAAACCTAAGTAAGACAGGACTCACATAAAGTATCTGAAATCTTCTCTTGAAGGCAGCTTATGAATTAATCACTTAGTGGAGAAAAACAGAGAAGCCTGATTTTAATTTTTTTCTTCTCTGAAGTAGCACCCTTTCTCTTAAATGCCACTGTTCTCTGGATGGAAGTGGAGCAAATGGGACTGATTCTGGGTTGTATATATGTAACTAAGGAAGTCACCATCAACTTCTGGGGTATTATTCCCGGTTCAGATGGATGTGAGACATCCCCCACTGGAATGTAATATTGAAACTTGGGTCTCTTCAAATAATCACAGGAGCAGGGCTGGGGATTGGAGAAGAGCAAATCACGCTTTCCCTGAACTACAAGGAAAGCTGGATCAATTCTGTTTTCTTTAATCCAGATGTGTACTCCATCAATGTTCCAGCCTGGAATGGCATGAGACTGGCCATGCACCATGCTGCTTACCAAATCACTGTCTACAAAGAAAAGAAACCCTCATCTTTCATTTCTACAAGGGAACTTTAAGGATGGAGTTTCCCAGCACCAGCGTCTTGTTAGGATCCTAATGACTGGCAGTTCAACCTTAAAGTTTAAATAAAGTCATTTTCTGAATTTCTCTACCATTTTATTTGTGTCAAAGGACAGCTATCCAATGTTACAGTCCCCAGTAGATACTGCCAAACTTCTGTGCATTTCCATTTTATTCCTGGAACAATAAGCTCTCTTGAGCAGCTGATTTAGCACCTGAGAGTCTGATTTTTATCATCATCATTATTATTATTATTATTATTATTTATTTATTACCAGAAAGACTGTGCAAGCTAGAAGTCGTTATGCCTCCAAGACAAAGATTTTGTTCTAATAGCACAAAATGTTTTAATATTAAGCTTTGTTTTGTCTTTCTTTAGAACTGAGGAAAGTACTCAGCTATTTTTCCAAAGAACAAAAGAGAAAGAAAGAATGGGTAGGCTAAAATAATTAACACTAGCTCAAAACATTTGAATATGTAAGAGCTGATAGAAGCCACATTTGACAAAAATAGGTATTTACATGCTGATTTATTCAGAGTTATATTGAGAACTGTCCCTCAGATTGGCACTTTTCTGTGTAGTATAATAAGAAATAACAAGATGAATGGAAATCAAAGTGAAATTAGGTTAATAATAGAGACCAAAATCTTTTGGTTCTCTTGAAAAAAAAAAAAAGAAAGAAAAAAAAAAAAAAACACATTAATTTGAGTGAAAGGTTGAATATTACCAGCCTGTTTTGACAACAACTTTTAAAGGAGGTAACTTGATTCTCCATCGTGTTGCATCTTATATACTTATTTACTCCTGTCCTACTTGACAAGTTAATTACACCAAGGTTGTAAAGTAATCTAGGACTCTAAAAGCTACTCAGAATAGAAAATCAGAATGGTACTGCCAAATTTCACTATAAAAACAAACAAACAAACAAAAACAATAACAACAACAAAAGAATAAATAACAAAAATAATTTTTTTGTTTATCTTTTTGGCTTTTAATGCTTTGATTTTTCTTCATAATCATGAGGACACACAAAGGTATGAACATATTATTACCCTAAGATTTTCTGTCTCAATGAAATAGCAGTAGCAGTGCTTTTTGCCTAGTTCGTCCCAAGCAGGGCAAGTTTTTGGCACTTGGGATTCAAATTGCACTAAGTTTTAGTTGTTTGACACTTTGTGGATCAAAAGTGAATATTAGCTCAAATCAGCTGAAACACGTGAAAGATTACCAGAATGAGTAATAACCCTTATCAGATGGCTTCTTCACCACCATTCTTTGGGCATTCTCCTCTAGACACAAGACTACAATATTCATTGGAGTCAGTCTCTCTCTTTTTTTTTTTTTCCCCTTCTTTTTTTTAACTTGTTTGTTTGCTCCATTGCCCCACCTCCCCTGCCTCCCTCCACCCCTCTCCTCTTTCTTTAAGGGTGTAAACACAGGTGCAAATCTGTCACCATCATATCAGTCACTGTATATTGAGAACTCCCCACTCAACATGCAGAAAACATAGGACTTCCACAGCAGAAATGAATGGAACAGCTGGTAAAGCAAAAGATGGCACAGAACTGTTTAAATGGTTCTGTAATTTGTGTTTAGCTGTGTCTGAGAGATCCATTTTAACTTCAGGCACTTGCATCTAGGTCCAGCAATTTCATTCTGGTAGTCGAAGTGATCTCACTGTCACAGACTTGTTCCAGTCTATTGATTTTCCTATGGTTTTTGTCTTTTTTATTAAGGTGATTTGCAAGGCAAAATAGCTTTGTGCTATCAATATGTTTCTCTTTCCCATTTTCACTGGAATTTGTCTATTCATTGTATGTTTAAAGCACCTGGAATTACAAAACACATTTATTTTATTTTATTTTATTTTTAAATTTTATTTATTTATTTATTGTGAAGAAAGATATACAAATCAATAGTTTCTGTAACCTGAAACTCTGCCAAATAATATCCTGAAGAACAAGGAAATATCTAGACTTACTCAGGTAGATATTGTGAACTCTAATGAGTCATACGATCTCTACTTTCAAGCTGAATTGGTTGAATTTAACATCTATGATTCCATAGCACTGTGACACTTTGTTCCTCTTCTGAGTGTGGTGCAGTCTCTGTTATTTAAAGGGAAAATAATCCGAAGTCTGTCTTACTGTCATACATCAACCGTCAATAGGCTTTCAATTTGCATGGTTTAAAATTGCAATTTGCTTTTTTAAAATGTAATTTGCATTCTGTAATAGAATGAAAGCCTTCACACACACAAAACAAAGGGAGAATTTAATAAGTATGCCAAGAGCTTCTGGTATAGTGTTTTTTTGTTGTTGTTTGTTTTTTGTTGTTGTTTTTTTGTTGTTCGTGGTGGTTTTTTTTCAACACTATATACGAATTATTCACCTCTGAGGTGAGGACCCATCCTGTAGGTGGCAATTTTACATTTACAAAACTTTAAAGTACAGTCTCCAAACAAAATATTTATAATTTCCTTCCTTTCCAAATATCAGACAAAGTACTTCACAAGATTTCACTGGAGCAAAGCAGTTTTTAATAATACCGATTGTATCCAGTGTTTTAACAGCACTTAATTTCCCTCAACAGTCACCTGTGTATGTACGGTCAAATATAAATCAATGATAATTGTTTTCTTGTGACTTATCACAGAAATAATTTATTAAAACAATATAATGGAGAAAAGCCAATAGATTTTTAGAAGCCATGCCATCTGCCTTATTATAAAATTAATTTAATTATATGAAAAAAAAAAGGCATGTATAATGACAAAGGAATGCATATTTGAATATGTGCAGTCAGAACTGGTCTATTTATGAGCAACTGTGGCCAGTGCATATTAATCATTCATTTCTACAACATGTGGAAATTTATAAGGTGATAGGAAAGGCATCAAAAAACATAAAAATTTCTTTATTTTTTTTATTCTCAGTTTTTATATTAAAAGTGTATTCTCATTCAATATCATGGGGCAGAGTTCAAACAGAACACGTGAAAAACAGGCCTCCTAGAAAACGGACATGATAGACAGCCTGCTCTACAAAAGAAAACTGAAATCTTGTGGAAGAGTAAACCAAGGAAACGTGAGGGTTGCATGAAATAGAGCTATGGTCCAAATATTAAGAGAAGTAAACCCGAGAAGTAAACGGAGAATTATCATGTAAGTTAAAGGTAACTCTGTTATCAAAAGAGATGACTGTAAGGTGAGCAGATATTAATTTATCAGAGGATACCTATTTTATACAAGAGTAAGCTTCTGGAATAGTTTTCTAAAAAGAGTAGAGACAGAAATGTAACTTGCTTTAAAGTGAAGCTTGATACATTTATGGTAAGGATCATATCACGGTTTCTTTTTATTGCGAGAATTTGGAGCTAATGACTTAGCAAATCCCTTCCACTCTTCTGTTACTTGTCATGATATTTTTATGCTGTGATTTTCAGCACTTTACAGATTGCCATCTGAACCACTTCATAAATCTGCCTTTACAGCAACTGAATTGATTTTTGCCACCCTAGCAAAGTAAGTCTGATAATGCAGAATTTATTTCCCAACAAAACTTTGCAAAATGTATTGTAACTGTTAGTTTTATTGGTTTCTTTCATTTAGAAGTAATAATAATAATAATAAAGGGCAAATTGTTAATCATTTATTTTTAGAGTATTATATAGATGTTTATATATATATATATATATATATATCAGTTAAACTCAATTCTATCTGTAGCCCTGGGAATTAATCTGACAATCTTATTCCACTTTACAGCTTTTTCCTAGGTAGCTAAAGTACCACATACATGAAATGCAGACATTAGAAACTTTTTATTTTCCCTAGTGACTTCTCTTTTATTTTTCAGCTCTTTCATTTATTCTAAAATATCCATGGAACATTGTCATTACTTTTTGTAATGGTAGACAAATGTGAAATGCATTAATGAGTTGTGGGAGAGCAAAAGAACTAGAGAGAATAAAATGTTTCTGCCAGGAACCTTGAAAGATGAAAGTGATAGAGTTCAATTTGGGCAAAAAACAACAGCAATGAAAAACAGTCAAAACCTGAATGCTTGTCTGAATTCACTTTGATTTGCATGAGAAAGACTTGGTAGCAAAGATTGTTATCTTGGCATTACCTGTGATGGAGTAGTGCTGGATGCATATACAGACTGGGAGGCACGTGGCTGGTGAACAGTTCTACTGAAAGGTTTCTGGGGGTGTTGGCTGACAGTACGCTCAACATGAGCCATCAGTGTGCCCTGGCAGCCAAGAGGTCAAACTGCATTTTGGAGTGCATTAAACACGGTATAGCCAGACGGTCAGAAAAGGTGATTAGCCTCTTGTATTTAGTGTTGGTGCATCTTCACCTGAATATTGTGTGAAGCTCTGGGTTCCACAATATAAAAAGGGTGTTAAGATACTTGGATGCATCCATAGGAGGGCAGTATAGCTGGGAAAAGGGCTGGAAGGCATATCCTATGGAGGAGACGCTAAGGACGCTTGGTTTGTCTAGTTTGGAGAAAAGGAGGCTTAAGAGGCAACCTCATTACTCTCTACAACTTCATGAGAAGGGGAAACAGAGAAAATGGAAAATGCCAGTCTTCTCCTGCTGAAAACTAATGAGAGAAAGAATGTCACAAAGCTGCACCAGGAAATGTTTAGACTGGATATTAAGAAAAATTTATTTACCATGAGGGTGGTCAAACACTGGAACAGGCTTCCTAGCGAGGTGATTGATATCCCATGCATATCAGTGTTCAAGAACTATTTGAATAATGCCCTCATTAATTTTCTTCAACTTTTGGTTAGCCCTGAAGTGGTCAGGCAGTTGGACTTGATGATTTTTGAAGGTCCCTTCCAACTGAACTGTTCTATACTATCTCTTATTTATCTAATATTTCGATATGTTCAAACCTTTTTCAACACAGACAGTTGGTTTCTTGAAGAGAAAATATTTTTAATTTAGATGTGAAACAACAACAGAAAGAAAGAAAGTGTAAGACAAAGGGAAAGAGCTAGACTGGCAAGAGTAGAGTGACCCAAAGAACATTTAATAGATTTACTGTTTTTTTAGTGTTGAAAACTGTTTATCCATGTATTCCATTGATTTCTTTCTTCTTAGAAATACAGAGAAAAATTGATTTGTAGATTATTTGGAAAAAGCCACTGGTGTTCAGGGCAGTTGATAGCTTAAGTCAACCCCAGTTATTATCTGTTTGCACAGACATGATCATGTGATTTTAGTTAATCATATTTCTTTTGCATCACCATTACTTGATTCAATAAATCATGGATTCAAAAGTTTAATATGAGTTTTCATTCTTTCTTTCTTTCCTTTTTTTTTTTTTTTTTTAAATCAGAGCAGTCTCTCTGTTTCCAAATGGCATTCATTTATCTATTGCCTTCACTTGATTTTCTAAGTTTCCATGTTATGCATGGGCAGTGTTTTCATTTCAGCATGTATGGGACTTTTATTTTCTGTGATTTGTTACTGTGTCACTTCAGTTTTGGCTGCTATGTGTTTTTTTTTGTTTGTTTGTTTTTTTGTTTTTTTTGTGTGTGTGTGTGAACGTGTCAATGTCAAAAATGCAATTTATTTTAGGAATCTGCTTTACTTTTTATAATATTCACTTACTACTTATCTTGAAAGATTTCTGTGTTAGAATACTTTTTATTTTCTGAAAAGAGATATGAAGCAGAAAACAGAAAAAGAGAGGAGGAAGTCTGAGACAACATCAGAAACTGTTTTCACAGGCAGATAGACCACTTTGTAAATAGACTTTTTTTTAATATTAAAAACAAAAGGGTATTATTCTAGGGAAATAGTTATAAAGTATCTTGTTCTACAGATATATGTACCCATATGCAAATATGTACATACATAAATACATAAATACATACTTATGTGCATATATCTGTGTTGCTTTCAGGTACAATCACTATGGAATCACTATGCCATCAACTTCAATGGCCAATACACATATCTCCCTTTTTGGGCCTCCACATAAAGCACAGAAATTTTTTGTCTGTTTTCATCTCTGAAAGGTGTTTTTATTATTTTTTTATGGGGTGAAAAATTAGGTAGCAGTTCTAATACTCTGTAAATGGTCAATTTTTCAGTTTTGTTCCTCTACTCAAAGATTGCTTAAGGGTGACCAGTAATTTTCCAGACCTCCAATACAAAAAGGGTTGGCCTACTTTCTTGGGGGACAGACGGAAGACAGTGAATGTAACTTCAATATTTTGCCAAGCTGGTACAATTTCAGGGCACAGGAGTTGAGGATATCTGGGACAGCAACAGGGCATCTCTTGTTGTCAAGTTGGCTTCCTACTGTTTATTGGTGAAGAAGTGCAGAGGTTAGAAGATATTTCTGTGTATCTGCTAGGCAAGAGTCATTGTTTATGTTCTGGAGTTGGCTATTACAGTTATGAGTGCTGGCAGCTTTTTACTGCTGGCAGCAATAACATGCAGATGTTCATGTTGGGTGTTAGCAGTGATGATCATGGTCTGTTTTTCTTCTGTACATATGCTGATACTCCAAGTAAATCATACAAAAATAGCATATATTGTGTTTAAAGGGCAGTTTATAGTCATTTTTATTTATTGTTTTATTTATCTTTATCTTGCCGAGGCGACCGGCTCCGGGGCAGACGCGTGCTGCAGCGGAGCGCGGGATCGGGACAGGCAGGGCTATTTTTCGGGCATCGAGCCTACGTGAGGGAGCTGCCAGGCACCGGCAGCCCTCGTGAGGGAGGCTGACGAGGCGTAGGCGGGGCCAGCAGCGTCAGCGTCAGCGACAGCGTCAGCGACAGCGTCAGCAGCGGGCCTTTTAAATCGGGCACCACCGCCTTTTCAGAGCCACTTGCCGAGGCGACCGGCTCCGGGGCAGACGCGTGCTGCAGCGGAGCGCGGGATCGGGACAGGCAGGGCTATTTTTCGGGCATCGAGCCTACGATCGAGCAAGTCGATGGGGCCGGATGGGATCCACCCAAGGGTACTGAGAGAACTGGCGGAGGAGCTGGCTGAGCCGCTTTCCATCATTTATCGGCAGTCCTGGCTATCGGGGGAGGTCCCGGTTGACTGGCGGCTAGCCAATGTGACGCCTATCTATAAGAAGGGCCGCAGGGCAGACCCGGGGAACTATAGGCCTGTCAGTTTGACCTCAGTGCCGGGGAAGCTCATGGAGCAGATTATCTTGAGGGTCATCACGCGGCACTTGCAGGGCAAGCAGGCGATCAGGCCCAGTCAGCATGGGTTTATGAAAGGCAGGTCCTGCTTGACGAACCTGATCTCCTTCTATGACCAAGTGACGCGCTTGGTGGATGAGGGAAAGGCTGTGGACGTGGTCTACCTTGACCTCAGTAAGGCTTTTGACACCGTTCCCCACAACATTCTCCTCGAGAAACTGGCTGCTCGGGGCTTGGACTGGCGTACGCTTCGCTGGGTTAGAAACTGGCTGGATGGCCGGGCCCAAAGAGTTGTGGTGAATGGAGTCAAATCTGGTTGGAGGCCGGTCACTAGTGGAGTCCCCCAGGGCTCGGTACTGGGGCCGGTCCTCTTTAATATCTTTATCGATGACCTGGATGAGGGCGTCCAGTGCACCCTCAGTAAGTTTGCAGATGACACCAAGCTAAGTGCGTGTGTCGATCTGCTCGAGGGCAGGAAGGCTCTGCAGGAGGATCTGGATAGGCTGGAGCGATGGGCTGGTGTCAACTGCATGAAGTTCAACAAGGCCAAGTGCCGGGTCCTGCACCTGGGCTGCAACAACCCCAAGCAGAGCTACAGGCTGGGAGATGAGTGGCTGGAAAGCTGCCTGGCCGAGAAGGACCTGGGAGTATTGGTGGATAGTCGGCTGAATATGAGCCAGCAGTGTGCTCAGGTGGCCAAGAAGGCCAACGACATCCTGGCCTGTATAAGAAGCAGTGTGGCCAGCAGGTCGAGGGAAGTGATTGTGCCCCTGTACTCGGCTCTGGTGAGGCCGCACCTCGAGTACTGTGTTCAGTTTTGGGCCCCTCGCTACAGGAAGGACATGGACGTGCTCGAGCGAGTCCAGAGAAGGGCGACCAAGCTGGTGAGGGGTCTGGAGAACAAGTCTTACGAGGAGCGGCTGAGGGAGCTGGGCTTGTTCAGCCTGGAGAAGAGGAGGCTCAGGGGAGACCTCATCGCTCTCTACAGTTACCTGAAAGGAGGCTGTAGAGAGGTGGGGGTTGGTCTATTCTCCCACGTGCCTGGTGACAGGACGAGGGGGAATGGGCTAAAGTTGCGACAGGGGAGTTTTAGGTTGGATGTTAGGAAGTACTTCTTTACCGAAAGGGTTATTAAGCATTGGAACGGGCTGCCCAGGGAGGTGGTGGAGTCACCATCCCTGGAGGTCTTTAAAAGACGTTTAGATGTAGAGCTTAGGGATATGGTTTAGTGGAGTACTTAGTGTTAGGTCGGAGGTTGGACTCGATGATCTTGAGGTCTCTTCCAACCTAGAGAAATCTGTGAATCTGTGAATCTGAATCTTTAAATATACAAACAAGTAGCTGTAAAGTTTTTTACCTCTTTTGATAATACAAAGCTCTCACTGTGCTCCAGCATAGATTCATGAGCATCACACTTTATCTTCTCCATGTCCTTTTTAGGGAACTGTTGTAAGTTCTTGGCTTGAGATCCCTCCCTTCATCTTTGGTATCCAGGTGGCAGTGCTGCACCATAATTAGGTGTTCCAGAAAGTCTGCAGATCCATGTTTAAAAACCTCAAGGAAATCTCAGAATGCAGTACCATTACTTCACCATGTTTGAAGAAGAGGCAGCAAAAATTTCAGTCCTTCACTAGGTATGTGATGATGGGAGGTTTTCACAGTTACTTATCTTAGTGCCAACAGCAAAGAAGTGTTATGAGATGCAGAAGCACATGTCAAGCAAGATAACAGCTTCCTACCTCACCCAAGCCAATAACAGTTTGGTGGGAAAAAAAAAATGTTTCTGTTTGTTTGTTTGTTTGTTTGTTTTCAGCTTCAGTACTCTACTGGAAATGCCTCCAATGAAAATAGCATCTTTACCTTTTGCTCTCTACCTTTCACATTAGGTAGTGTCTTTGGAGAACACTCATCCTTCTTTCTCTTTTTCATGCCTTAGCATTTAAGGAAGAATCAAAGGTACTTTACAGTGTACTTAAAATCTCAGAATTATGTCTGAACATTTCCTAACTTTAGGTCCAGAGTTAAAATTTCTTTTGCAGTCATTTAACCTTCACTGCAGATGGAATATCCTTGCAGTCATTTTTCAAACTTCTTTGTGTTGCTCGATATAATAAAATAAGCTTTCCTACTATATTTGCTCACCTTTCTCTTCTCCAAAACTCACATAGCAAATACCAGAAATTTGGTTCGATTACAGCATTAGTGAAGTATCAGAGGACATTTTCACCTTCTAGGTCTGACTGCATGTTCCGGCCATGCGTTTTCATGCATGTCAAAATGAAACCTGGGTACAGAGCATCCTTTCTAGGTCTTTGCTTTCTGCTGGAAGGTATTCTGGTCTGTAGAGTGTTGGTCTTCAGGCCAATATGTTTCCTTTTTTTTTTTTGTTTCCAAGAGGCACCTGCCAGGACTGAACTGGTATTGCCAAGTCCACCTGGTTGACAAGTTATAGATAGGCATTGAGTCTCAGAAAGTCCTACCTGAGAGGTATGAAACTAAAAATTCCTGTTATTTTCAGTAATGAGAAAAGAAGATAATGTAAAGGTCAAACTACGTAGATAGAGCTATGAAAAGTTTTTATATGTAGCACCCATTTCCACTTAGGGAATTTTTTATGGGGGACAAGGTGCAAAGGGGATGTCTTCTCTCACACAAAATAAGTATGATTGATCAGTCTAAGTGAACTGTTGCTATTTTTTGAATTTCCATCTATGATGAGGCAAATATATATTGAAAAAAAGAAAAAAAAAGAAAAAAGGAAGGTGTTCTTCAAGAAGATATTTTCTTGGGGAATAGGAAGTTGAACAGAAAAAAAAACCATGCATGAAAGTCTTGTCACTTCAGTAATGTCTTTTTTATCAGGTCCTTACAGGATGGACAGATGCTATTATTAATTAAAGTGCATGAGTTTCCAGTTTTGAATACTAGACTAGACAGGTGCTTTCAGCTTTTCTGTGTGCAAGATGTGCAGAAACATTATACGTTATATTTTTGTGTTGACTTTACATTCCTCATAGTCCAGTCCATAGACAAATTCTGCAGTGGTTTTGTACAATGTTTTTCTTCCATCTGCAATGCTTCACTGTTAAGACGAAAGCTGAGAGTATACCACTGTGATGATATTAACCTATTTCTAAAGAGGTGAGAACTTGCTAATATTTTTCATGGTGAGTATAATGACTCACGTATCTTTTCAAATAATGAAGATGATAAATATTGACCTTTGCTACAGCATGCATTTTTCTGAAATTTGGCTTGCTTCTTTGTCTGGTTATTGCTGTCATTAAATGATTTTTGGAACTTCTCAAATCACTTGACTGATTTTCAGTTTTGGCATTGAAAGTAATTCTATTGACCACCAGAGTATCTATGACTGCCTTTGCAATCTCAGTTTCTTACGTGAGTCAGTCTTTCCTGTCAAAGAAGAGAGAGGACAGAAGGCTTGATTCAAAGCCTATTAATATATATATATATTTTCATTATATATATATATATTTTCATAGGCTTTGAAGCATGTCATATCTCCCACAGAAAAATTTCAAAATTCTTATCTACCCTTTGAATTAGTAAAGTTTTAAAGTGGAACAGTCCATTAACAGACCAGTGAGGTATTAATTCACAGAGTAGGTCATGTTTCATTTTTCTACAACTGTATTTTGAGGAGAACTAGCTATAGATGATTATTTAATTTCACTGTCATATATTACCTAATTGCAGAGCCAATAAAAACATCTGCTGCCATCAGTATTAAAGCTTGAATGACCGCTGTCCATTATGAAGCATAGTCTCTTTCTTACTTGATTCCTTATTTTCAACTTAATTCTTTAGCATGGTGATTGTGGGACAACAAGTATCATTTAAATAACTTGCAAAAAAAAAAAAAAAAGAAAACTAAATACAATAACTGTAGTCAACTATTTATTGGAGTTTGAAATGTCTGGTACCATAAAGGAGTGGTACAAAAAATATCCTATGAAAAAGTAATGCTGTTGACCTCATGCTGTTGTATTAGTTAGTGCCTAATTATCACCAGCTTCAACCATATGTGTAAAACCTAGTACATTTACAGGTTAGAGCAAGATTGAATTAGGAACTGAAGTCAGTTTTGTTGAACAAAACTTTCAATGAAAACAAAAAGAAGGATGTGAGGAAGACTTTAGGTGAGTATTCTTCAAAGCTCTATTTTGGGCTGCAGAAATTTGATGAAATATTTTTTTAGTGTGTTCAGTAGTTTTTAATTTGGGGTTGTTTATATTTAGCTTAAATGGACATTTAAAAACTGCTGGAAAAAGCCATGGAATATTCAAATTATATATGGAGAAATAAGAAACATGATGATACTAGATGTATTTAACGTTATGAGGTAGAAATCCAAGCTCGTAGTGTGGTTATTACAATTGGGAGCTATTTCCCTGATGTTAAAAAAAATGACAAGTGTCATTGTTTGTCAATGTTCATCTTACAAATGACAGGCTAACTAGTAAAACGTATTTTTTCCGTGGAGCCTAAGGAATAGATTCAGGAAATTGTAGATCATGTAAGCAGGTAAGTATGTTTTTATGCCTCATACATTCTGAATGTGGCTTTGACTAGTGTTGACAAGTGACTAACTACCGGATTGACACTGACTATGTTTATACAGTACAAATGAATGCCTGTAATAGTTATGGCTGGAACAGAGTTAATTTTCTTTGTAGAAGCTTGTATGACTATGTGCTTTGGATTTAGGATGAGAATAATGCAGATAACACACCAATGTTTTCATCATAGAGCAGTGCTTACACAGAGCCAAGGACTTTCCAGCTTCTTGTTCTGCCCTGGCAGCGTGGAGGCTGGGGGTGCACCAGCAGCTGGGAGGGGACACAGCAAGGACAGCTGACCCAGACTGACCAAAAGGATTCCCATATCATAGGGCATCAAGCTCAGCAATAAAAGCTAGGGTGAAGAAGGAGGAATGGGGTGGAACATTCAGAGTGATGGCATTTGTCTTCCCAAGCATGTTCCATGGGTGATGGGTCCTGCTTTCCTGGGAGTGGATGAACACCTGCCTGCCAATGGTAAGTAGTGAATGAATTCCTGTTTTTGCGTTGCTTGCATACATGGCTTTTGCTTTACCTAGTAGAGTGTCCTTGTCTCAACCCATGACCTCTCACACTTTTACTTTTCTGCTCTGTCCCCCATCCCACCTGGAAAGAATGAGTGAGAGGCTATATGGTATTCATGTGCCTTCCAGGGTTAAAACACAAAAATGCCTATTCCTGTCATACCAGTAGATTAACAAAATATGTTCTGAAAATTTACTACCTACCATACCAGAAAAGGAACTCACACAAACCTTAGATGGAGTTTACCCCTCATTTTGGGCTGCATTCCCAAGCAACCTGACTCCAAAAGGTATTTAGCCTTAGACGGAGTTTACCACCAGCTTTGAACAGGAACAGGTTGCCCAGAGAAGTTATGGATGCCCCATCTCTGGAGGTGTTCAAGACCAGCTTGGACAAGGCGTTGGGCAACCTGATCTAGCGGATGGCATCTCTGCCCATGGCAGAGAACTAGATGACCTTTCAGGTCCCTTCCAAACCAAGCCATTCTGTGATTCTATGATATGGTTCTATGAAACCTTGCTAAGTATAGTAAGAAATGGTTTTGGTCCCTTTTAATCCTAGATCATCAAATATGAGATCATCATTTATTTGTTAGTTTTTAAAGCATTTAAGCATTATTTTCTGCCTCGAATGCAACACTGAAATGATTTCAACAGTCAAGTTGGATTTATAAAATGGTTCAACTAAGTTACCTCAAGATAACCTAGAACACAGATTATGCCATCTAAGTGCCTGTAATTTCTACAGATTTCTTCCCAGTAGCATTAGTGATGGAATTCTGTCGGGCATCTTCCCAATCCAAGCAGCTCAAGCTATATGTGTTTATCATGAGACTAGAGATCACGGCCAGGGGTAATTTTAAACCAGTCACCTCAGTGACTCATTTTTCCAACCACACCTTAGTATTGCTCTATTTTGTTTATAAAAGGGTCTTTCACTTTGCAATGACAGAGCAGGCAGAAGATACCTTTACAAATACCTTTTGTAACCTCTCAAACTTTTAAAATGCTATGCCTAAATTCTTACTCTAGGCTTGTAGGAAGATATTTTTGATTTGAAGTGGATTCATACAGGCCTTCATTATTCTCAGAAAAATTCTTCAAGTGGTTGTTCTATTTAAAGAATGATTTGGGATTAATCTGAAAAAATATTTTACAGTATATTTAAATATATTTTTAGTAATACCTTCAGGAATACATGGTACATAATACCTGAAGTGTTATGTGTAATGAGTTTCTTTATTATTGACTTTCAGTATCAAAAATATTAAGAATAATGATATTTGATTAACTTTTAAAAATTCTTTTGTGACAGTTTAATTTCTTCTTTATGTCTTGAGGCAAGATAGGGCATGAACAAATCCAGAAGACAACAAACTGAAAACAAGACATAATATTGGAAATATTTTACAGGCCTTCTACCACAGTACACTGCTCATTTCCCTTCCTGTCAATATGTCCTGAATCCCCCACTCGCAAAGAAATCCTCAAAGCACATTATTTGTCCTACTGGGTACAAACTGCCAGGAATACCACTTAATGTAAGGTCTTGAGATAAACAGAAAAACATGACTGTCTTGAGAGAGAGGAAGCTGCTTACTATACGAATGGTGTCACTTTCTACTACTAGTAGACAGGATTTGTAATAGAAGAATAGCTCAACAGAATATATCTTGTGAATTAAACTGAAGGCATAAGTGCAGATTTCTGTTGGTTAAAAAGTTGCTGTGGGGAGCTTTTAAAGAATGATGTTTTATGAATAGTCTTTTGTAACGGGTTTCTTGTTTCTTATCATTAGTCTTGTTGCCAGAAAAAAAAAAAAAAGAAAGAAAAAAAAAAAAAGAGATATTGTAGCCTGAAGAAGAAATTTAGCTAAAACAGACTCTACAAAGATTTGTGATTCATAATTTTCTGCTATGTGTAATGTTTCATTCCTTTTAAATTGTGCTCTGCTGCTTTAGGTATCTGCAAGCTACTTATAAAGCTATTATTTCTTCACTGTTGATGATCAGACATCGCCCAGAGCAGTTTGAATAATAAACTAGAAAAAAAAAATCAAAATAAAAGCTCAGCAAGTCACTATTATCCCACTATGTTATACCTTCCTTAAATACATTGCAGAAAGTATAGACAATGTACCTGAAAATTCTGTAGACTAAGTTATTGATGCCATGTGCTTAAATAGTATTACTTGAATTTTATTCAGCCCTGTTAATGATGTGTTGAAATTAATAGATTCCTCCCATAGGGAAAAAAAAAAGAAAAAGAAAAAGAAAAAAGAAATATTAGGAAAAAGCCAAAGTGATTTTTTGTTAGTGTTTTAAATATATCAGTTAAAAACAAAACAAACAAACAAACAAAACAACACCGAAAATGAAAAAGAAATGGTAAAAAATAGCACTTGAAAAAGATTGGAGGTGGGCTCTAACAGTTTTATTCTGAACTCCAGTGAGTAACAGAATTGTGCGAAGTACACACTCTATACAAAAGTTTCCACGGTCTATACAGTAAGATGCAGTCCCAGAAACATACAGGAAAGAAGTGCAAACCACAGAGTTGTATCAGCCTGGGATTATATCATAGCTACTGGTTCCATAGAGAAGCAGGAATAAAATCCTGAGTTTGGCTTTGCATTGGCATGGTTGCATTGCTTTCAAAATCTGACCAAAGACCTTGATATTAGCCTCTGTTATGTTACATTAGACAACTCGATCATTAAGAGATACTTGTCCTCATTATACCTCCACACATGTACTTGTTTGGTATTAAGACAAGAGAATACAGGGTGGGGAAGCAGTAACATCCCCTGTGCTTCAGGGAAGAAGCATAAACCAATGTGTTGATGTAAACAGTAGTAATAATAAATAAATAAGTGGAAGAAAAAATTCAAAGGTAAGTTTCATATGAAGTTGCTATATTATAGTAAAGGGAGAATTTTTATTAAGACAATAGTTTTACAAGTTTCTTAAAAATAGTGTTGAAAATGTTAATATTTACCAGACCATTTGTCACCAAAAGTGAGTTTCAGGAAATTATGTATTGATATTAATTTTGAAAATAACTTTGATAAAACTGGGAAAGTAAAAAATATTTCCATATGCATGCTTCAAAAGGCAATTAAAATGTCCTTTTGAATTTTTTCACTTGCGAAAACGACAATGAAATTTTTTGAATCCATAACAGACATCTAGTAAGGTCATCACATCTTTTTTTGAGATTACTGAAATAGATGCTGCATTTTCTGGCATTATTAGTATTTAAAGAGAGAGAAACCACATGAAATTAAATCAACTGGATATGTAAGATTTTATTTTTAAGCATTTTTTTCCATAATTCATTGTCCAGTTAATGTCACAGAGTTCTCTGAACAGTTTAAATCTATTAAAATCTTAGATATGTATTCTTTTCCATTCTCATTAATTCTTGTAAGTGTCTTGTCCTTTGCAGGACACAGTGAGGTTGTGATTTTCGTATGCGTATTAAAAGCTCCTTTTGTGGTAGGTAATTTAAAAGACAACCAAATCATGTTTTGAAAGGTGAGTTGTGCATTATGGTGCCAGCTCTCATTGGCAGCATCTAAAGTGGGAAACCCAGGTATGCTTCTGCATTCACAGGTCCACAGGATGCCTCAGCCTCAACACAGTTCCATCTTAGGAAGTTACCCAAGTATATGCCAGGACATTTGCAGTCATGCACAGCACGGCCAAGTTTCTGCAAAGAAGAAACCAGTTGGTTCATTATCTGCTTATTTAAGAACATTGATCACAAAGTTCACCTACAAACCATTTCTATGAAATCATTGAAAAACACTCTGTTACTCTCCTAACGAGAAATTTTATAAGATAAACAATGGCACTTCCTTAAGTTCACTTTCAAAAGATAGTTGAACAAAATTTAGATAAAGTTGGTATAAATGCTTCTGAAATTTAATAGCCTCTTCCCATCACTAACACATTATAAGGTATAATACTGCTTCATGTGTTTATTTCCTCATATTTTTCTGAATAAAATTCTAAGTAACTTCATAAATTACATTTTCATCATCTTGGAAAAGAAGGTAAGCTACACACATTTATGAAAAACTCTGGATAAAAAAATCTCAGTTGCATACCACTAGGTATGAAATGCTTTCAACAGCATCCATTTGTTGCTTTTCTATCTCATTATCTTTTCTTAACCATGTCTACCCTGATGACACTAAGCTCTTATTCTATAATTCTCTCAGGTTCAAAATAAAATGTGTTCATTTAAATACTGGACTGTGAGAAAAGCTGTGTAAATAATAATAATAATAATAATAATCATTATTATTATTACATTTTATTATTATTTTATTACTATTATTAATTATTAATTATTATTATTATTCACTGGTTTCCAACATTTACATCAAAAATATTTTCTCTCAGTATTACCATTTCTGTATTTCAATGCCTTCTGTAGAATTACGTATGAAGAACAAAATATATTTAATTTGTTAGTTGTTTCTGTAAAATCAGTTAAGTTGTAGCAATTGAAAAATCTTCTCAGTTAAAAGTTATCTATGGTATAAGCTACCATAGTAAAACAGTCTTAGGTCATAGTAAAATAATCTCACTTACAGCACTATGTAAAAACACATTGCTTTTTAAACTTTACACAGTCTGGACCTGTTAAAATTAAAAGAAGTGATCTGCTATGAATATGTATTTTTTTAACTATTTTAAATAATTGCCAGTCTACTTCAATTTTACTACCAACAGTGAGAATTTGTGTTTATCTTGAGAAAGGTTGATAAAGTCAGAGCTTGTCTCTGACGACATTTATTTTCCTGACTGTAGTTGTCATTCATGTTAGACATAATTACTGTACAACTAAATATTCATGGTTCACTTTAATGTTATGAAAAAGTAGTCCAGATTCATTTCCTTTTGTTCATACTGAAATTAATCAGATGCTTAGGAAAGTGAGGCATAGTTAGCATAATATTAAGGGACTCTGGACCTTTGTAACAGAATTTGACCATATGTTTTATGACAGCTAGTGTTTTCAGGAAGTGCAATCTTTCTGCAAATTATCAGGAAGGAGGGAAGGAGGGAAGGAGGGAAGGAAGGAAGGAAGGAAGGAAGGAAGGAAGGAAGGAAGGAAGGAAGGAAGGAAGGAAGGAAGGAAGGAAGGAAGGAAGGAGAAAAAAAGTTGGGGTTATCTCAAGGTAATTTGCCATTTGATGGCAATTTTTAAATTATTTATTACAAAAATTATTTTTCATTATTATTACAAAATAATTTAGTGCATGTCTGTACCACCACAGTAGTTGGATCCATGACAGCTATTTTCAGAACTGAAAATGCAGGAATATGTAATGGAACTCTAATGTGCAGAGTTTATTGGCCTGGACATTTGCAGTCATGCACAGCACGTCCAAGCACGTCTAATACCATTAGCTGTATTGTTTCCCAATGTGATCTGGCACATTTCCCAGTGCTGTATTGCATTGTAGGCATTTACAAACTCATATAATCTGTAGCTCTAATAGTTCTGCGTCACTGTGCAATAGCAACGTCACTTGATTGAATTACATGTAGACTCCTTATAAGTATTCTTTATGAATATAAGATTCAACTGTTGTTGGGGTAAGATAATGTGTTGAAGGATAAGTTTCCAGAATAGAAATCTTGTTGTAAAAAATGGGAAGAGAACAAGATGATGATATCATGAAAGCCAAAGGGAAAACCAGAAGTGGAGATGAATTTTTGTTCCTTTGAAATTATTTGTTTCTGTGAAATTTTATTCCAGAAAGTATATTCTGGGAAAGTGAATTCTGGTAGTATATTCTGGGAAAGTGAATCTGGATGGAGTATGGATATAAAGAAAGCAGTTCGGTTTGCATATGAGTAAATTTCTACCCCTGATCTATATAAGGTAAAACCTGACAATTATTATTTTTTAATCTTGTTCTTAGTGGGATTTTCAAAATAAAATCTTCCAAATGCATCATACGGCAGCAACAGAATTACTTCCCCCTTTCAGCAACATATACAGGCTACTACTGGAAATATAGGTGTATGAAACAAAAACATAATCTTGTTACAGGAATTTTATGTCTAACTATCCCACCACTGTGTTTAAGTAATATTAGAATATTTTGAAACACTTGTCAGCTCACATGCATGATCTAGGTATTGGAGCTCTCCTAGTTCATATCTACCTACTTGTACACACTGTAATCCATAGCATATGCACAGTAATGTGGTATAAACAGCTTTTCATTTCTCCCTAAATGGAATTCATGACTTGTATTCTTTTCCCTGTGGGTGCTTCAGAAAATACTCCTACTTTTTTTTTTTTTTTTAAAAGTGACTTCACCTGATGATCTGTACACTGAATGAACAGTGGTAGTCAGTGAGAAAGGATTTAAAAGTCAACAAATGACAAATTTAATACTTGCACATCCTTTGTAGTAAGCCCTTGTGATCTGAAGCAAGTAAACAGAAACAGCTTTATCCACATGAACCAGAAATAAATAAATAAATAAATAAAAATAAAATAAAAAAAATAAAAAGTCACACAATAATATCCTATTTACACAAAATGTATTTAATTTAATTATTTATTCAGCATATTCAGGCTCTACTGTTGTTCTATTTGTATGAAGAAAACAATCCTTCTTGGAAACATTCTTAAAATGGGGTACAAAGAAGAAACAGAATTTCATCTCTTTCTTGCAAAAAGTATTCATGGATAACTTCTCCCTCTAGTCATCATACTCTTATTGGAATGTTCCCTTTCTCACTTATATTTCTCTTCATAGTTGCTTAGTAGAGCTGAAATCAAAACCGCAAGTATAGCACCAGCTGTTATCATGACACTTTTATTGCAAAAAGAAATTGAAGGTGCAAGTAGACTCAACATTTTTCCAGATCAGTTATTTAAAATGATGATGTTGTGTTCTCATGTAATCAGGAGTGATTCCACTTGGTCAGATTGTACCAATCACTTCGTAAAATCAGAGACAAGCTTCTGAACACCCTCATACATCCTGAACTAAATTTCAGAAGGACATGAGCTGTGACCCAAGGCAAAATTAGATTTAGCCTTCAGAAAATATATTGCTCTGAAATGAAAAAAAAGAATTATTTCTTTTCCAAATACAGTATTCTGTTCTAAGCTACATGTCTTTTATAATTATATTGATCTCTTTAGTCTATTCTGTATATTAATATTACATTTAATATTGAAATATTTTTGAGGAGTTTATATTTCATGCAAACCAAGGTATTTGAATTTGGACTTTCTCAGCTTACCATAGGGAATCTAATGTGTTATTATGCTTTTAAAGTAGAATGCCATTTGTACCATACAAATTAATACATTGTAGAAATAAATGAATTGATTTCAATGCAGACGTTTGTACTGACATATTAAGTATGTCAGATTCACATGAAGACATTCTGCTCTGGGTAGATAGGGTGGATGCAAGTATTGTTGACAATATAAAGAATAAAACAAACAGAAGCGAAGTCTTCATTTTCCAGACCCTTCAGAAAATGTAACACAAACTAATTAATGGACGTTATTAGGAAAGAAAACTTTTTTAAGAAGCCAGAGTGAAAGAGTTGTTCCCTATTTTAAGGAAACAGATTCATCAATCTTGTTGCAATACATTTACTACAGTTTTCTGGCGTTTTGTTCACCCTCTCAATACTGTGCTAATGCAACTGCAATGACAACACTGGAAGATTTTAAGGAAGCAAAGAATCTGATTAATCTCTTGATAGTTCTGGTGCCAATTGTGACTTATCCCATTGGAAATACTGAGCTGCAAAGATGCAAAAGTGCTAACAGAACTGAATCAGACACGCAGAACATATTCTATCAACGTTTCTTCATGACCTGGGGAACTGACATGTTTAAATACATAAATTAAGATGAACAGTGTTCATATAAATTACCTTTAATTCAATCTACCTTTTCCTCTTCAAAAAGCTAGAGTGAAAATTCAATCTACAGACACCCTTGCACATATTTGCAACACTGTGCATAAGATAGATATTGGGCAATATTCAGTCCAAGCATGCCTCTTCATTAAATAGTACCAAGTAGCCACCACATGGAGGAAGATGAGGTTTCAATTTCATTGATGTAATCAGTTGTTTAATAATCATGTAGATGCAGGAAGTGGTCCCTATTATACCAGAGCTACACTGACGGGAAACCACTTCTGATGATGAAAATTGGTTTCCTATTTAGGAGGAAATAGAAGGATTTGCATTGAAATATGAAACTGTTTTGAATCCTTTAGAAAAGCATTATGAGAGTTAGTCTGTAAAAGCAAAAGTGTCTCACAAGATGTAGAAGGCCTTAAAATGGAGCTACTACCCTTTGAGGAACAGCTTCAGCTCAGTGAAGGAAAGCAACTTCTTACTGCAAGTGACATGACTATTTTTTTTTCATTTCTTCCCTTTTCTGTTTTTAATTGTTTGCAACAATCTATTTGATTTGATTGTAGTATTTGCATTTTTTTTTAATTTTATTTTATTGTTTTAATAAGCGGGCATCCTGTTTATTCCAGAATCTGAAATATCAGAGAAATATTGGAAAACCTTGGCAATAGGTTTCTAGAACATTTTCCAGTGAATCCACTGAACAAATTGAATTCCCATTTGAAGAACTTGCTTAGGCCACAGGCCATGTGGAAGGATGGCAGGAGGGCAGGGGAGGAGGTATATTCTAGTGACCAGTGGTGGAAATACTGGGTTCCACAACCTGCAGTAATGTATTGGACCACGAACCTTAAGGTCCATGGCAGGTGGAAGGGAGGTAATAGTTTTCCTTTATTCTTTTACTCTTTATTCATATATATATAGTAATAGCTTATCTTAGAAGTTGCAGTGATGCAAACCTTTATAGATTAATTGCAATCCTGTGTAGCATCAGTGGGCAATGTTGTGCCGTTGGAGGCTGCAATAGATACTTGAAGAGGATCTCCCACTTCCATCTCAGACCTTGTTCTTGAAAATCTCCCTGACCTTCTGTTTAGTCTCTCCAATGTGTGTGAAGAAGCTCCCACTTAACCATTTTCAGAATTTCATTTTTCTAATTGCCTGATTCCAAAAATGACTGTATTTCAGCTGACGGTATTTCAGACCATTCTGGGCAAGCTCCCAGGCTTTACTGTGGAGTCTTGTCCCCTCTATCACTGCCTTCAAAGTAAAAGCAAAAGGTAAGCTCCAGCAGTAGAGCTGCAGCTGTTTTGTCTAAATACTCAGACAAAGTAAGTAGAGTCTACTTATTTCTGAACTTCGCTAAAAACCTTCTCTTCCCTCTGACACTAAACTTACCCTACCTCTCAAAATATATGAAATGCCTGCTAAGTAAATATGGCTAGATTGTTAGCCTCCTTGAATGGAGAAAGGGTATTTTTCTTTCTGGGAATCAAATGTAGTTCTTCTAGAATGCAAATTTAATTCAAAAATATCAGAAAGTGTCATGATATTATCATGTTTGCAGAGACAATTCTAGAAAGATGTGTTACTTATATTACCTTAAGAAGACAATCATAATAATATTTTAATGTCAGTCGACAGTGAAACTACAGATAGTGTGTCATGTTTCTCTGTTTGGACGCTTCTGTAGAAATTACTGGATTGCTGTATGTTGAGTACTATCAACAGATGAATACTATTAGAAGTGCTTTAAAGGAATATATACCTCTAAGGCAAAGTATAGGAGAAATGTTACTACATGAGCTAAAATAAATAAATAAATAAACAATATATATAAATATTTTCATTTTTCATTATTTATTTAATAATTTATTCACTTTACAGTTACCATTAGTTTTACATCACTTTTACCTAGAGAGGATAATCCCATATGTGACTGTATACTACACAGAAGTTGCTATTTGAAAATATCCTAATTCATTTGAAAATATTTTAATTCTAATTCTGATTTTTTAAAGTAAGATAACTTTCCAACTGTTTTTTAATGTACATGTGTACATGTTCATTGGTACATTTCTCATCTAGGTTTTACTGTTCAAAATATTTATTCATTAATCATGTAGAAACAACAACAAAAAAAGAATTATTGTCAAAGTACATATTACTCTTGAAAGTCTAGATAACTATATTAAAATGGCTGCCAGATTTCCAAGTTTTCACTTTAGTTGCATGTTGTTGATAAATAAGCATATAGAGAAATAAGAAAAAATAATCTCCTGAAATAACATGTAAATGTATAAAAATGTACATAAATGTACATAAAATGTATACACATTTTTTGGCCATTGTTTAGGAAATTGTTAACTTGCTGGACGACTGCATGAAGATTATGAGAATCCGTTTCTTGCCTTTGATTAACACATTATGAAACTAAATTATCAACACTACTGATTTGTGAAGTGCCTTTGTGTACTCGTTTTACTGAAAATATTTTCAGTATATATTCATCAGAAAATGTTCAGAGAGAGGTTTTAATCTTAAATATCAGAGCAAAAAGTTAGAATCATGTAATAGAATAGCTTGGGTTGGAAAGGACTTTAAGTTCCAGCCCTCCCTGAGATGGGCAGGGATGCCACCCAGTAGATAAGGTTGCCCAGTGCCTCGTCCAAGCTTGCCTTGAAGACCTCCACAGCTTCTCTGGGTAAACTGTTCTGGGGCTTTACCATATTGTGAGTAAAGAATTTCCTTCTAACATCTAATCTCCCCTGTCAGAGGAGCAATCACAAGAGCAGAGCAGAGCAAGACAATCACCTCCTTCCACCTTCTGGCCACACGGCTGTTGATGCAGCCCAGGATGCAGTTCACCAAACAGTTGGCCAAAGATGGAAGAATCAACCCACAAAGGATTGAGAAATGAACATTACTCATATAATAAAAAAGTACAAAGAGAAAAGACAATGGATAACAAACATGCAGTATAATAAACCATTCTAAATATTTTCGGAAATTTCACTGGTACTCATTGAAGGTCAGAACCAAGAGGTCATAACTAAATCAGTGGTACATAAAAGTAAATGATAATTGTATTTTAACTTTGTAAGGCACTATTAGCCACATGACCAATGTCATTAATAATCTTTCTTTTATTGTCTGCTAAACCTGTTCTATATCCCCATGTGATCTATTCATACATATTTCATATAAGACTACGAAAATGGAATGAGACATTTCAAGTATTTGAATGGTCATAAACCCTTAATGAAAACTTTATGAACTTTTAATTCATGAACTGTCAAGCGTCAACTGTCAAAAATAAATGTATGGTTTTAACAACCTGATAAATGCTCATGAGCATTAATTTGTTCATGATTTATTGAATATCTACTCAAAAAATAATGTTCCAACATTACAAATCTTTTTTTTTCCTTCTTTTTTTTTACAAAAAACCTAAAGCAAATTGAAATATGAATAAAGTTTGTTTTGTTTTGTTTTGTTTTGTTTCTAATGTAGACAAATCAGTCAATGCTGGGATGTCATATGCAACTGATATTGAAAAATGTACTACAACTATTCTAAACGATTTGCTCATGTGTATGCTGTCAGTGGTAGAATACAAGATGAAGTTATCCCAAACAATTGCAACTCATGAAACTTTCAAATTCCAGAATTATGAAAGTTTGTTTTACTTCCTGTACAGGTGGAAAAAATATGTGAATCCTGCAGGATATACAAATTACAAGTCAGTAGTTCTGATTTCTCCACAAGCCTTCAAAAGTCACTCTGAAGGTCTCTTAAGTTGCGGTAAAATGGTACACAGAGATGTCTGTTGCAAAAATCTGGAAAGATATTGTTGTCATTGTCGTTCATTCCTGGTTATGCTATTGCAGCATATTGCTGCATTGTAGCATAAGAAAAAGTCTGTTTATAACGAGCATGTATGTATAAATAAGAATGCACTTTTATTTATTTATATCTTTTCTATTTATTTATATTTTTTTCTATTTTAGTCTATATTTTATTTATTTTCTGTCTTTATGTATTTATATATGTTTTTCCCCAAGGCTTTCTCCATCTTGCCTGAGAGCAAGATTTTAGTTTTTATACAATAATTGTATTAGAATACGTTTCTTTTCCCCTGGGGGTTGGGGAAATGTGAGGGGAAGTAAAGCAGAAAATAACCTGCTTCTCAGGCTGTAGAACACCAAGTTTGTTGTTGTTGTTGTTGTTGTTGTGTTGTTTTGTTTTTTAAGTAATGGAAATTGAATTGATAATAACATGTTATGTTAGCATATATATATATTAGGCTATGTTAGCATAGCATGTTATGTTAGCAAGGTACACAGAGAATGTCTATTACAAAAATCTGGAATGATTTTGTTGTTCTTGTTCATTCCTGGTATGCCATTGAAACATATTTATGGAATAAGAAAATGTCCGTTTAAAATGAATATATGTGCATAAGTAAGAATGCAATTATTTGTAACTTTATGTAGATACAACTTCAGTAAATATGCAGGGAAAGAAAAAAAAAAATAGACATCTAATCTCCTAAATTGTATCTTTATGAGTAAATGTTGTAGATTGTCATGCATTCATAAAATAGCATTCATCTTTTCAGAGTTCTTCTGCACCCTTTTCTGTATTTATGGACTGATCGAATAATCTGGTCTTGTTTTATCTCAAAGGTATTCTTTTCTATTAAATGAGAGTTGCATTTGTATCATAAATTATATATTTTTTTCTTTTTTTTCTCACATGATCACATGATCAGACAATTGTATACCTCAAATAAATGTACAGACATTCTATGGATGACACAGATTAGCTCAACCTCTGGGTTTGCAAAGACATTTAAATTAAGCGGTGTTTCAATGCATGTGTACTGAAAGCCTTGCAGAAGCCATTGTATTCAAGGAGTTAGTGATCTTGGGCAAACTATGTCTGCTCTATTGGGTTGGAGAAGCTCCTGTGTTGGCATGTGTAGTTGCTCTAAGAAGGCATGCTGGAGTGCCTAGCCTTCACTGCATTCTAAAGGATGTTATGGCAGAGATAATATTCCAATCTGACAAGATTTTAGTTTTTATATAGTAATTGTATTAAATACATGGTTTTGCTTTTTTTTACACAAGATGAAGGGCACCACGGTATAGGAGGGAGGCTGAACCTCCACACAAATAGGAACTGTGCAGCGTGCCATGGGAAACTTGTAATTGTGGGGTTGATAGGAAATTCTAAATTGGTTCCAAAAGCTAAGACTTATAAGAAAACAACAACAACAACAACAACAACAAACCACAAATTTAGAAACAAAACCAACAAATGAAGGACAAAAACAAGAACAATCCCAAAAACACCACCACTCAAAAAAACAGAAACAACAACAACAAAACCAACCTGAAGTAGGGAACTATTGCGGTTTCAGCTCAACTTATTTTTTATCTTCAAAAGGGTTTTCATTTTTATCTTTTATTTTACTTGTTCTTCTTCCTTTATTTGTAACAGCAGAAAAATGAAAGTGAACTTATTTCATTCTAAGACATTATTAGCTACCTAAGGGATGATTAAAAAGCATAAAGGAAATATATTTGGTCTTGTTTCGTAGCCATTATAAGCAGAGCTTGACTTGAAATTTAAATGAAAAATATTGATTAAGGAACTTTTAAATTTTTTTTCAGAGTTCTTCCAATGAAATGTTTATGTAGAAATGCTTAGAGAATATGGCACATTAAGGTTTTTATTTTTATTTTTTTATTTGGATTTAGATTTGTGAAGTCTTTGGTGGTTTTTGCACAGATCTCTAAACTACTTTAGGAACGTAAGTAGCCAAAGTAGTCAAGTACTAGAATTGAGGGCAAAGGTGCTAGAAATCAGTGCAGCTTTGAATAATATATATTTATTTTTCCCCAAGTCTTTCTCTGTCTTGCCTGAGAACTAGCCACAAATTTATTATTTTTTTATACAATTATGGTATCAGAATACATGTTTCTTTTCCCTTGGGGTTTAGGGGCATGGGTGTGAAGTAAAGCAGAAAACAACCTGCTTTCAGATAATGGAAGACAAATTCTTTGTTAAAAGTAATGAGATTGAAATGATACTAACATTATGTTATGCTGTCTCATCTAATATTTTAAAACTTTCCAGGGTCAAACATGCATGAATCTCCACAGAAATAATAGAAAAGATACTGCCATGAGGGTTTAAAAGGTAAAAGGAAGGGTACATGTTCAAATGTCCATACAGATACAAATAAAATGGGTAAAAAGGGATTTTAGAGCTCTCATCATATGTGCACACTCTTCTTCATTCTATGTCAATATGTGCTCAAATTATGGAATTTCAGTAAGGTGAATTGAGATGACCGACAAGTATTTCTTAGAAATTTAACTGCAGAAAAAGAGGGGAGATTTGCCAAGTAAATGCCTTCTTAAAAAAGTAATTATTAAAAAGAAAAACTTCCTCTTACATTTTGACAAATGACTTATCTATTTCATGCAGATATAAAACAGGATTAATGTTTGACATCCTAATAAAGAGAACCGTCTGTTCCACCCTAGAACTGTGAGTTGGTTTTCTATGAAGGTGAATACCTTACCCCATTCCTCTTTTTGCTATTTGCTTGTTAATTTACCTGACTCCTTTATCCATGATGGTTTAAGGAGATAGAATGAGTATTGGAAATTAATTGAAGAGAACACGGTTATTTTTATAATTATCAGGCTTTAGGAATTGGTTTAGAATCTGTAGCTGTATATCATTTTCAGACTGTCCGATATTCAGAACTTGATTCACACTTTTGATTTTTTTGTTTGTTTGCTTTGAATTTTGTGCACATCAAGAAGGTAAATATATTAAGATGGATTAGTTACAATAAAGTATAGCAAACTTTCAAATAAAGCTATTTTAATGATGACTGTGAATTTTCTTAAAAGTAATTAATTAATTAAATTGTATTTGCCAAACAGAAACTGTTTAATTTCTGCTCCGTTCAGACTGTCTGTCTGTGCTCACCCTGCTCATTTGCATGTAAATATTGTAGGTTTATTTTGTTTCCCTGTATATAGGAAGTTGGACAGAAATAGGAAGATTAGGAAAGTGACAGATTTCTCTTTTCTTTCATTTCCTTTTTTTTTCCTGTCTTTCTACATAAATCCTCAAATACATGATTAACATTAATTATTGGAGAGAGGTCAAGGGAATCAAACTTAAGATTCTGCAAGTGTTTCAGCTCAGGAAGACCTTATCATTCAAATGTAACTCAGACATAATTCTCCAAAATAAGGGAAAACTATTAAGGGATATTCCAACACAGTTAAGCCCCCTTTCCAAATCTTCTTAACGTCACTTTAAAAAAAAAAAAAAAAAAAAAAAAGGCAAAGCAATGAGGTAGAGCTCCTTTTGCTAGGTACCAGGTGTTTCAGTTGGAGGATAGCAACCTTCACCGTTTTGACTGATAATATTACTATTTCTAGGTTCTCCATTTTTGGATATTTAACCTAATAAATAAATTTTATTTTGAGACAAACTAGAACTGTTCAGGCAGCCAATTAGCGTTTCTGAACTGGAAGCCTTTGCTGAAAGGCCAAGGGAGGATAAGGAGGAGCTTATTACAGTTCCTAAATCTTCTCTCTGCAAGTCTCTAACAGTTTCTGGTCTAGTTTGTTTATATCTATATGGTCACACTGATGTGTTTAGAAATTATGAAGGGGCTGTGAATGAATACAAATCTTCCCCAAATCTATTTATGCTATACCCAGGCTCAGACTGTAATCTCAAACATTTGCTGTAAGGATTTTCAAATGGATTGATTTCCATTTCAGAAAGAGCTGTGCTAACAGAGCCTTCCAAATTTAATTTCAAATTAACAGACATTTACTTGACACTTTACAATATATTAAAAAAAATAATAATTGCCATTTAAAATTCTTCGTGACTTTCTAGTCCTTTCCTGTTACTCAGAAAATAAAAGAATAGTGCATAGATCATTGACAGGAGGAAATAGACACCTTCAAGGACCCTTACAGATTTGAGAACAAGGTCTGCATGCACAATGTGAATAAAAGGTTTGGCTTCTGCTAGTCTATGCTTCAATGATTTAGAAATGGGATTGCCTAAGCAGTCTTACATGGATTTATTATATACTAATACACCATCAGGAACATTCAGTTGATTTCTCTGAAGGGTTTGATAGCTCACAAATAATAGTGACTGTTGTTATTTTATTCTGGAATTAGTTATATTCTGCTACTGGGAACTGATAAAAGTATCCTTCTCTTTGTGAGAGTAGGGGAGCTCCAACAATGCTGTGCCAAGAAAACAAAAGGACCTTCTACATTTTCCCAGGCCTAGAAATCACACAGGAGGAAAGTCTATTTCAGTCTGTATTTCTCATTCAGCTATGAAAATTTTATGCCCTCTTTCTTAGCTGTATTCTACTTGTTCTTTGAGTCCTCCATTTATGTTATCTGTAAACTTGTATGTTACTATATAATTCCATTGCCTGTCACTATCTCCCAAATAAAATTCAAACCCTAAATTAGTTTTTTATACATCCCTGTGAATGGTTCATTCTTTAGCATGAGAACTGCAGTCATCAATCATCGCTTCAGAGATTTGATTGTATTTAGAGACTTAATTTATAGAATCTTGCTACCAGTGACTAAAATCTCATACAAATCTTTGAAACATTATTTCTTTGGATTTTGTTATGCTCTCTATATCATAAAATAACAACAAACAACAAGAACAACAACAACAACAATAGTAATAATAATAATAAAATGTTAAGCTTCTTTTCAAGGGAATCTTATCCCAACTTCTGAAACAAAACTTTTATTCTGTAGGCAAAATCTCAACTCTACATAAGTTAATGGCGAAGCACACATCAGGTTAGTAAGACCATAATTTCATAATTTCATCCTGCCTTACTTACACTGTCTAGACTATCAGAAAAATATATTATTATAAGTTTATCTTTTGTGCAAAATCATACCTTTTTTCATTTCTAAAATATTTCTTTCTGCATATAATGATAAAAACAGATATAGAAATTATATTTCTATTCAAAATTAATGACTTAATTGTGTTCTTGTCATTGCTTTTACATCTTAAAATGTTGTAAAATAAGATGTAAGTTTAAAATAAATAAAAAAATCCCCAGTATACTTTTTCTTTGTTAAGTAAGATTCACTAGTTTGAACATATATATCAAAGTAAGTCATTTCCATTAGAAAAATTGTAATTTTCCATAAATTTCTTGAACCAAGGAATATATTGAAATATCATGTAACTGAACCAGTTGTTTGACAAGTTTTATGTCAATACTGGATGAATTATACTGGGCTGCAGACGCATAACAACAATTTAAATTTGGAAAACCAGTGATCATTGCAATATTAACGTTGGAGACATGATTGAGGGGAATAACATGAAAAACACAGAAGTGGATAAAGGGGGCAGTGGCTGAATGATGCCAAGTCATGTTGATTTAGACAGCATGAACTAATACTTGCTTAAGTTTATGCAGTATTAATCAGCTCTCAGCCATTCAAAAGGCATCACTATTATCTTTATTACATATGCTGTAGCTCTTACACTTTTCCCATTATTTTGTTTATTTGTACTTAAGGTTATAGGTGCTGTTGGTTCTGGCCTGTGAACCAACTGACTGTGAACCAAGCTGAACAGCAGTTCCCCATAGCTCTGTGAAACTGCATTTGTTTACCACCTAAAACTTTGGCTGTGCTTTGAAGCACCTGCTGTTTTATAGTTGTATATTGTAATAGGCAATTGAAGCTAGACTAAATGCCAAAATGGAGAAATTCTTTAAACCCAGAGAGTTGAAGCACATTAAGTTCTAAGAAAAAGAAAGCAGTTGTTGAGTACAAGGCTTCTTGTGCAGGGCCTAGTAGTCCGTCTTGCTAAGCTTGGCTCCAAATTGATAGGAAAAGATTATACTTCTGGAAGAGGGGGTCATCTTTGATCACTCATAAGCTCTGTAATGGATACACAAGTTTAGCAATCTGCAAGAGCCAGAAAAAGGCTGGAGAGAAATGCCATGATGATCCATGTTTTTCTTCAGCAGAGACAGAGTAAGGAAGTTCATGCTGAGGGAGCTTAAAGCAATACTAAGTATTTGTGAGTCATCTCTCTGGGGATCCCCAAGGATCTGTAGGAAAATTGTCTTGCTTGTCCAGGGTCAGCAGAGGCTGAAGTGGCAGTGGAGCACAGAATACCTGGAAGTGTCACATTTCTGAATCCAAGAGACCAAGTCAGAGCAAGTAGATGCATAATTCTGAAGGGCAACAAGTATCGGCAGACATATCAGATGCTGGAAATTCCAACATTGGAAGAGAAAAAAGGATGAGCACTGAGATAGTACACTTCAGCTGCATATGACATGATGTATGATATATAGAAGTGATATTGCTAAAGATTTGCAATATCCAGACATAATTTTACCCATATCAGTAGGTTCCAGGACTGAGGACCCTCTGTGAAAAATGAGCTGTTGTTGGCTCCGCACATTAACTCTTAGTCATCGATATCTCACCTGATGTCAGCTCGGATGACAGGATATGACAAGTAGTTAGAGCTTAGGACATTTAATACAGTGTACCAGACTAAAAATAGTGTTTGCAGTACTGCTTGAATCTCTTTGTGTCAGCAGTTGCTACAAAGAAGGCAGCTTCTGTGGGCAATGGATTTACTTTCCAAAAGACTCTTCAAAATAGATCTCTTTCCTTTCTCTCCCCCTGGTTGAAAAAAAAGAAAAGAAAAGAAAAGAAAGAAAAGAAAGAAAAGAGAAAAGAAAAGAAAAGAAAAGAAAAGAAAGAAAAGAAAAGAAAAGAAAAGAAAGGAAAAGAAAAGAAAAGAAAAGAGAAAAGAAAAGAAAAAGAAAAGAAAAGAAAAGAAAAGAAAAGAAAAGAAAAGAAAAGAAAGAAAAGAAAAGAGAAAAGAAAAGAAAAGAAAAGAAAAG
>NC_139721.1:42906716-43041716 GCF_964211835.1 Anser anser
CCTTCCCTTTCCTTTCCTTTCCTTTCCTTTCCTTTCCTTTCCTTTCCTTTCCTTTCCTTTCCTTTCCTTTCCTTTCCTTTCCTTTCCTTTCCTTTCCTTTCCTTTCCTTTCCTTTCCTTTCCTTTCCTTTCCTTTCCTTTCCTTTCCTTTTTCCTTTTCCTTTCCTTTCCTTTCCTTTCCTTTCCTTTCCTTTCCTTTCCTTTCCTTTCCTTTCCTTTCCTTTCCTTTCCTTTCCTTTCCTTTCCTTTTCTTTCCTTTCCTTTCCTTTCCTTTCCTTTCCTTTCCTTTCCTTTCCTTTCCTTTCCTTTCCTTTCCTTTCCTTTCCTTTCCTTTCCTTCCTTTCCTTTCCTTTCCTTTCCTTTCCTTTCCTTCCTTTCCTTTCCTTTCCTTTCCTTTCCTTTCCTTTCCTTTCCTTTCCTTTCCTTTCCTTTCCTTTCCTTTTCTTTCTTTTCTTTTCTTTTCTTTTCTTTTCTTTTCTTTTTCAAACTTTCCACAACGCCTTTCACTAGTGTTCATTATTCACTTGACAAAGTTGTGGCATTTTGTATTGCTAAAACAGGTAATTTTAGTAGAATCCTCTGGAGATCAGAGATTTATTTTAAAAACTATGCTTCTGTTTTTATTTTTTGTGAAAGCCATCTGTTAGACAGTAAAATACACTTTTTTACCTTTACTGTAAATTATATATTTTTTTCCATTACTGTGCCTTTTCAGCAACAGTATACATTAGAATTTATTTGAAAAAAAAATAATAATGTGATGCATTTTTTTCACTTAAATGAAAACTTTGGAAGAATAGCACAAGTTAAATAACAATATTAAGAATTCTGGTATTTCTCATTCTAAAGATTTTTAAATTATCAGAAACTATTGCAGTTGCATTACATTCCTACTGATTGCTTTATATATATATATATATATTTGAATAATTCTAAACTGAAAGGATTTGGGGGAGCTGTAGATCTCTGTTCAAGACAATGAAATTCGAATTAGAATCTATGGATATCCATTTGAACTTTCAAAAATGCTGGGAATGCCTATTTCTGCCAAAAAAATGGAGAATAGAGAACCTCTAGAAAGGCATAAATTACTTTTAAATGAGAGATAAAAAGAAAAAGCTTTATGTTTTCCCCACAGATGAAAATAATATTGAGATTGTTCAGCCTTTCATAAAAGAAAAAAGATGCTGCCTCCAACAAAGTGGTTAAATGTATTTAATTTTCAAACTTCACTTTTAAATGAAAACATACTGCAGTAGGATTGGAAGGCAGAAGAGAAGAGAAAATGGGAAGAAGTTCCTACCAGTAGATGATTTTCAAGCTTTTTCATGCTGGTAATGTAAAAGTATTAACTGGTTCATTTGTCTCTACTAAATTCTAAAAACACAGTAGTTACGAATTGAGGATTTTGTTAGTTTTGTGATTTCACCCTGCTGGGCAGCTAAAATCCTCCATATCCACTCTCACTCACTCACCCTATCTCAAAAGGAAGAGGGGGAGAAAATACGATGGAAAGGGCTCAAGGGTTAAGATAAAGGACAGGGAGATCACTCACCAATTACCATCAGCCTCAACTAGGGGATTAATATAATTCATTGCCTATTACTAACAGAGTAGAACAGTGAAAAACAAAAAGGAAACTAAAACCACCTTCTTCTCATCCATCTCCTTCTACCTCCTCCCCCCCTCTGTGTGACACAAGGGAATGGGGGGTTGTGATCAGTCCATAACAGTTTGTCATCTGCTACTCCTTCATGGTCACTCTCTCCATCTGCTCTAGGATGGGGTTCCTCCTAGGGGTTGCTGTCCTTCCCAAACTGATCTTGTGAGGCCTTTCCACAAACCTCTCAGTTCTTCAAGAACTGCTCCAATATGGGTTCCTACCATGAGGTCCATCTTTCAGGAATGAACTACTCTAGCACAGGTCTCCCATGAGCAGTAGCTTCCACTAGATCACGTGCTCCACCATGGGCTCCTCCACAGGCTGCAGCGTGATCTGCTCCACCATGGTACACCATGGTCTGCAGGGAGACAACCTGTTCTACTGTGGCCCTCTCCACAGACTGCAAGGGAACATGCTCTGGTACCTGGAGCACCTTCTGCCCTCCTTCTGCACTGACCTTGATGTCTGTGGGCTTGTTTCTTTCTACTTTTTCTCGCTTCTCTCTTCCAGCTGCAATTGCTCAGTGTAACATCACACGGTATGGAATATTCCTTTGTTCAGTTTTGGTCACCTGCCCTTCTCTGGGGTGGCGGCAGTAGAATTGTTAGAGAAGTGATGGGACATGACTTATGCTGCTAACAACAGTGATATGGTTTTATATTAGTAATATTAACAGAAGTAACAACTAATTCTGAAGATATTCAGAAAGAATACAAGGTTCTTGAATGCACTGCTACATGGAAGTTACAAGATGAAATTTCTCAGAAGTGGTAAAATCAAACCCCGTGATATCTGAAAGACTAAATCTAAGTTTTGTAATCAACAAATTACAGATTATGACTGAATACAAACATGAGAACAAAATTTGAAATATATGTCACAATTAAATAAAGAGTAAATGATAAGTAGCACATAATCAGACATCTTTGTGGTTTTGGAAAATTATTCTGCTCATGCAGAAGTTATTATTTTTGATGTCAAATTAATTTTTCTCCTGAAAAATACTTAATTCACTTACACATCAGGAATTACAAACAACAAGAAGCAACTCCTAGCAAGGAGTTATCTTTGTGAATTTCCTCAGTAATGAACATGGATTTGTGGCACATTGCTGTCATTTTATTCTGCAATGTAATTAGTTGATAACATATATCACCATCATATTATGGGCTGCCCATATTATCCAAGACCATCATTCCTTGTTTTGTGAAGTCAGTTATTGGTGCTAGGCTTATTATTCTTACTTAGGCAGTTTCCAAGAATCAACTGAGAGGCCTGATGAAAGAATTACAACAGCAGCTGATAGCTGCCAAGAATACATTCATTGCAAAGATTGTATTAATGGCAAAAGAAGCCTGAAAATTGCTTTAATTACAAATACAATGGTGTCACTCAGTACTTATCTTCACTTAGATATGAGACATGCTTCTGCAGTTCTTTTTGTGGGCCCTCTGCAATCAGAAAAGGAGCAACTTAAATGAGTTTGAAATTGTAACCTTTCACTTATTGGAAGTCACCATCCACTCAAAATCATCACAAACATTGTTTTGAATTGCTGTGTTTCTTGCATGAGAATGTCAGACTTAGGTGATCTTGTTGAAAAATTAACTGCATTTTCTTTAACATATTCTGTAGATTTTAGTTCATATTTTTAGATTCAGAAATATTTAATCTCTCTCCCAGTGACCTTGAAAGTACAAAGTACAAAGAAAAAAAAAAAAAGAGAAATGGAAAAAAAAGCAAAAAGATATTTGATTTGCAGTGAGGATTAGTAGTGGGAATATTATTCTGGACGTTACAGGGGACAAAAAAAAACAACAACAAACTTGGTAATAAGGATGAGATCTGTCCATGGGATATCAGTTATTTATAATATCGGATTATTTCAGTTCTATCACTGAAATAAGTGACAGTAATGAAAACTTGATAGGGACAACTATCCCTACCAGCTCATCTCTACCATCAATTCTGATTTCAGTCTCCTGCAATATGGGATTTGTGCTCTGATCTCAAACATTATAAACCTTTTAAAATCTACATTTTTTTTATCCTTGCATTCATGTTGCATGCAATTCCTAAGAGAGGATGAAAATGTTTGTTGAAAGTATTGTCAAAAATTGTTATATATATTCACAGAAAACTTTTAATGGTATGGTTTAATGGTATTTTATCAACTGTGCTTTTCACCATTATCACTATCAGTGGCCAGTCCCTTTTTGCTTGAATCAAGCTTTCAGGATTCATCCATCTTTCTTTGGAATATTCAATGTTTTTCAGGAAAAGAACTTAAGTTGAATTCTGTCTCCTACATGCTCACTGTAAAAAATGCTCGTGTCCACAGAGTCGAGTTTTTGTTTTGAACCATCAGAAGAGTTGTTTCCAGAGAAGACCATTTTCCCTTCAAACTAGGTACATATCACCACTCTAGACTACTTCCTTCTTGGGCAGGTAGGGACACAGCAGTGCCAAAGCCCTGACTCTGCAAGCTCATGGATCCTACTGCTTCTTTCACCCCCTTCAAGGATTCTTACAAGCATCATTTTCTGAATAATTGACTCTGCCCAGCCCCACCTATTGGGGTAAGATCTTGATTGTGATACCCTGTTCCTGTATATTTTGGCTTCCAGTACCAGTCCTCTGTGATTCCATTACAATTCAGTTTTGTATGATTCCTTGAAGAATCTAAGCAGATTTGGCAACTGGAGGTAACGTTCTTACTAAGTGGTTCAGATTTTCTTTGGTTTGATAGAATAATAGGCATTCTCACTGATGATGCTCAGCATAGTACTAACTCCTCCCTTTACACAGAGGGCACATAAACTTTTAAAAATGACAATGGTATCAGCACTTTGTAAGATATTGTCTGCATGCTACTATTTGTAAGAAAATACACTGGATGGACTTTGCAAGCCTTTTGAAGAAACTGTTCTCTATTCATTCAGGAGCTATAATATTCAGACTAAAGGCAAACACTTTCAGGTTAGCAGAATTCCTCCACATTGTGAAGCATCCCTTAATCCTTAATTGTGGAGGAAGGAAGAATGAACAGAAATTAATATCTGTTTTGAAAAAGCTTTTTAAAGGTTTATAAAGATATTAGAAAAAGTATTGTAACTTGCTACTAATGTAGACCAACATAGTGAAAGTCTACGGCAAATCTTTTAGATATAGGTGTTATTCTTTACCTTTTCTTAATTGCTTGTTTTATTTTTCTCATACAACTGTTAAAATGTTTTTGGTAGTACACAATGTTTTTCTTCTATTATGTGATAGTAATATAGATTAACACAACCATCTGGAGGATATAATCTGTTACAATCATAGGCTCACAGATTAATTTAGATTAGTAGGGATCTCTGGAGGTCATCTGGTACAATAGATGACTCAAACCAAAGTTAGTTTTAAAGTTAGATCCAACTTTAAAGTTAGAACAGATTCCTCAAGACCTTTATGAACCATGTTTTGAATAGCTTTGAGGGTGGAAATCTCAGAGACACTCAGATATGAGTGTCTTCGTGGTAAGAAAAAGTCATGATATCTAACCAAAGTTTCTCTTGGTTCCTCTTCCTCTATTACTTGTAAGTGAGGTTATTTTTTGATTCCTCAGTCAAGGAATTAATTTTGTCTCAACACTTCCAGATACCTAAATACCTCTGGAACATAGTAAAGTACAGTGTGTTCATTCCCTGGAGCACAAGGACCAAAATTTTCTGTTGTTCTTCTGAGCATACTGCTCTTCTTGCTTTCTGCTCTCTTTACTATATAGCAGAAGAGTGAGAAAAAGGAAGACAACTTATAATAAAACCTTATGAAACTGGGTATGCTAAGAAACTAGAATAATATATTATACTGTCAAGTTTCTTATTGATCCACTTAAAACGACATTGACCTTTAATATGAATGTGCTTAGCTACAAATGTCATTGGAAAAGACTATAACACTTAATCTTCAGTGACATAAAATGTGCATGTCAACTGTGAGCAAAACCATGGACTGTAGTGAAGAAACGTAGCCTTAATTGCATCATCTACTTGTCAGGAGGCTCTCGCCATTTGCTATCATGAAAAATGGAGATTAAGAGTTTTACAAGGCCAAAAGGCTACTATTCTTCACGGGAAGACATTACTGTGAAATAAAAAATAATTAGATTTTTGTTGCGGACAGGAAAGGTGGTTAAATTATACGTGTTTATTTCAAAAGATTAATATCAGGATGCTCTTGATTTCAAAAGAGAAGCACCAGTAAGATTCTTTGCAACAGTAAACAGAAAAGGGTTTATTGATTCTTTTATCTGCCTAGAATTTATTTTCTTGAAGTATATAAAATATAAATTATCCAGCATAAACTTCTGTTCAGAGTGGATGCTGAACTTAACCACCATTATCTTTACACACACGCACCCCACAAACACTTTTCTAGGGTTAGGAGCTCTTAAGAAGTAGATATTTTCTGACTGCACTGGGTGCCAGTGCCCAGGTATTGGCAGCTGTGAGGCTTCAGAGGCAACCTCTATGAGGAGAGGCCAGAGATGCCCCGTTCTGGCTCTAACTGACCCACCAAAGGGCACAGATGAATCCATCATCCAAGCTGCTGATGACTGTGTGAAAACACATTCAAGAAAAAGTGCAGAAAACAGAGGATGGGATGGGACAGGACAGGGAATGGACAGGACTGGGACAGGGGAAGGGGAAGGGGGAGGGGGAGGGGGAGGGGGAGGGGAGGCAGAGGGGGAGGGGGAGGGGAGGCAGAGGGGGAGGGCAGGGGGAGGGCAGGGGGAGGGGGAGGGCAGGGGGAATGAAGGGGAGGGTATGGGAATGAAGGGGAGGGCAGGGGGGAGGGGAGGGGAGGGGAGGGGAGGGGAGGGGAGGGGAGGGGAGGGGAGGGGAGGGGAGGGGAGGGGAGGGGAGGGGAGGGGAGGGGAGGGGGGAGGGGAGGGGAGGGGAGGGGGGGAATGGGAAGGGAAGGGAAGGGAAGGAAGGGAAGGGAAGAAGGGAAGGGAAGGGAAGGGAAGGGAAGGGAAGGGAAGGGAAGGGAAGGGAAGGGAAGGGAAGGGAAGGGAAGGGAAGGGAAGGGAAGGGAAGGGAAGGGAAGGGAAGGGAAGGGAAGGGAAGGGAAGGGAAGGGAAGGGAAGGGAAGGGAATCAAGAAATGGGAAGAAATAGAAAAAAATAGAATAAATAGAAAAAATAGGAAAAAATAGGAAAAATAGAAAAAGAAATAAAGAGAAAAAAAAGAAAAAAAAAAGAGAAAAAAATAGAAAAAGTAGAAAAAAGAAAAAGGAAAAAAAAAGAGAGATTTGGCCCTTGGCCAAGGGTAACCCACCACACTGGCCAAAGCCCTGTTTGTGTAAGTATATCACTTTTTCCTACAATTATTTTTCTATTTCACATCAAGTAGCAATTGTTTAAGCCTACAGACAATATTCTGTGCTATGAATTCACTGGAATTAAAACAAAAGCAAAACCCATGAGATGTGTCTGAATTGCAGTGATATTCAAAGGATGTGTGAACCTTCTGGGTTTATACAGGGTGCAGGATAAGACTTTTATGTGTCAGACCCCTTACAAATAATCCATATGTGTATCATGTCTCCTTTGGGCATTTGAAAATAGATTTAACCCTACTGAATATTTTTGTGATTGATCAGAACCATGATCAGTTCAGACTAAGACATTGTTTGGATTACCAATATTTATTTCTTTTATTTAACTTATATATTACTTTTTTTTCCTTATTTGTTCTTTTTCACATCATTGTGCCTGTACATGTATTAATATTGTCTGAGAAGCTGGTAGGAAGTTAAAAGTACTGTCAATGACCAACAGCTTATTTAGTATTCCTGAAATACTTTGAAAGTACTCAGCTAACACTACAAGGCAGTCATTCTGATCAAATGAGAAGGTAATAATGTAGCTGTACAACGCTGGCAGGTCAAGGTAATGAAGCACATAGATGGTACTGGCATTTGGAAGGATACACGGGCTACAACCAAGTGAAGCTTTAGGACACTGAAAATTACTTTCTACACAGTTAAATGGACAGCTTTAAAACTGGTATGTAAGGCCTGTTGCAGCACATGAAAGAGAGTTTACTGCCAAATGATTTCCATTTGTCGCATGTTGAATAATGCAATCCACTCACTTGAATTCAGTGGTGTGTAAATGTGATATTCATAGTCTGCATATATTTCAAATGAAAGCAATGATCACGTGTATCATGTTTTGAAAATTACATCCAATGTATCTTATTCCAAGAACCTACCATCAGAAGCATTTTGACCTTATTCTTCAGCCATTGCTCTGAACCAGTATGTTGTTAATGACAGGGTCGGTCATGGAATTGATTATATGGAGATGCCAAATTTAAAGCAGCAAATATAATTTTCTCAAAGTAGTACCATGAGTCATAGTACATTATATGATCCAGTACAGAACCACTATCCAACTGTTAATCTGGCCCTACCAAGTCTACCACTAAACCATGTCCCTAAGCAACACATCTACACATCTTTTGAGTACCTCCAGGGATGATGACTCAGCTACTTTCCCGCGAAGCCTGTTGCAATGTCTCACAACCTTTCCAGTGAAGAAATGTATTCTAATATTCAACCTAAACCTCCTCTGGCACAACCTGTGGGCATTTCTTCTCGTTGCTTGCTGCTTGGGAGAAGAGACCTACCCCCACCTGCTACAACCTCCTTTTGAGGTAATTTTAGAGAAAAATAAGGTCTCCCCTGAGCCTTCTTTTTTTTTTTTTTTTTCTCTAGGCTAAATAACCCCAGTTCCATCAGCCAATTCTCAGAAGACATGTTCTACAGACCCTTCACCAGCTTCATTGTCCTTCTCTTTGGACATACTCCAGTACCTCAATGTCCTTGTAGTCAGGGGCCCAAAACTGAACACGTACTCAAGTTGTGGTCTTACCACAGCCAAATGGTATGGTATGAAATTATATTTATAATATGAAATTCAGAAGCATTATTGCTAGAGGAGTGAGATGTTCATTTTTTCCCACTGAGTTCAGTGAGTTTCAGTGTTCTGTTTCTGACCCCTTCCCCCCCACTTTTTTTTTTTTTTTTGTCATAGTAGGTATCATAGGGACTGAGCTTCAGACCAGCTTTGAAAATTTTGGACTATTGTGTACTTGTTTCGTTTTCATAGACTGCAATCCTTCACACTGTACCACTGGTTACTTCCCAGTCTGTAAAACAGGACTTCTAGGAACATAACTATGTCAGAGCTGAGTAAACAACGAGAAGCAAAGTAATGTGTTTCAGCTATGATAGGTACCCTGTGAGGTATGGTGGTAGGGGAAGCAGATTTACTTATGTTCACTCTATCACTTCTCTATGGCTAAGATTTGTGCATCCCCTGGATAAGACAACAGGCCAAAAGAAAATAATTAAGTTTAGACATGGATTAATGTCCACATTATTCATACTGTACACCTTTTCTGCCTTTATTTAATCCACTCAAACTTGAGAATATTGTGTGAAAAAGTAAATTTGTGTACTATGATTGCCATTGCCCTAGGACTAGGTATAGGATTCTGGGAATGACATATAGTATTTCTCTTTCTCGATATGCCTAATAAAACAATCTGTGATGTGGTCTGTTTCAGTAGGAAAATTCTGTAATAATTTGTCCATGTCAGCAAGAATTAAATTCCACTTTCCTTTTCAAAGCAAGGAGGAGACCGGTAAGAAGGTACACTTCAGAGTATAAACCTCTCTGAAGCTTAGTGCCTCCTATACTGATTAGGTTTAAAGCCTTCTATTGTTTTACCTTTTATTGTAGTAATCCCTTTTGACTCTGCACAACTTGATATACAACTGATTTCACCTGTCATTTTTCACAACAGCTACCCTGGTAGAGAAACAGACAGTCTCAAGACACATATGACCCACCTGGCAGCAGCCTAGAAAAGGTTAATTAAAACTCTAGTTATCTTTGATTTTACTAAAACAATTAAAATCAACTGCTGTAACAAACTCCATCAGTAGTGGACTGAATGTGAGGTGTTGAGATTTTAATCCATGGTGAAAAGGTGCAATAGGATAAGAATACTCTGCTAAGCGGTGAAGGTCAGAAGAAAATCCAGAGAACGCAAGGAAGATAATAGTTAGAAACAGTCTCTTGCCACTTATCTTGACTTCTATGATGAGACACCTGAAGAAATATAAAGACTTTATTTTTCTTCCTGTGGATGTAGAAAAGGATGTAATAGATCTAGGGATAAAGGACCTGAAACTAACAGATACCCACCTTGCATTTGCGAGAATTCTTCCTAATTCTGTTATCTGAAAGAAAATATATTCTTTCTTACATGGATGGAAAGGATTACAAATAATGGAAAGCGTTACACAGGACATAGAGACAGTTACAGCCAATTACCACATAAAAGATGAGAACAGATCAAACATTAAAACTTCTGTTGAAATTGCTGCCAAATATTCATGTAAGTTCAAAAAGACCAAGGTCCTGACAAAGATGTACTAGTATGCTCTAAATACTAGGTCCAAAAATGCTGATCAGATGTAAGAGAGTGAACATTTAGTGCTGGCTGGTACAATATCACTTTACTCGCTGTTATTGAAAAAAAAAAAAAAAAAGTGAAGTGGATAAATATAATGACAGCTGCTGCCTTCAAATATGTATATATATACATGTATACATGTATATATATTTGTGGATATACTTAAGTGTTTAACACATTTACTTTAAAGTCAGGAGTAAAACTTAGTGTCTTACACTATTTTTTTTTTAATTTGAAAGATCTCATTAAATGATGCTTCAGGATTTGGTCCTTATTTGCAATGTACAGCAATTTTTCTATTAACAGGAAAAACATTTTATAGAACTGTGACTTGAAGCATTCTGTAAATATTTAAGAAAAATCTATAGTAGTAATGCAGGAATCTTGAAATGAACAGAAATATTTACAGAGCTCTTAATATGCTTTTTGCAACCATAACTTAGATCAGGTTTTCTAGATAAAAGGTTGTTTGAATTGCCTGACACTTCTGTAAAGTATTTTAAATTAAGTTAAAAGAATATCCTAAGATGTTTTCAGATACACAGTCCTGCAACTTCAGAAAATGTCTTTCAACACAAAACATTAATATAAGTTCTAAATGAATCTTTAGTAACAATATGCATGAAAATATACTTGTGTTAATACAGTCTTATGTATAGACACAATTGTGTATATATTAGATACTCATTAGTTACTGTGTCTCTCCAGTAGCATCCCAATGAGAAGCTTGCTTTACTTATATTATTGTTATGAACCTTAATGTGCTTGCAACTTCTCTTTTTCTACTTCTTTCCTGAAAAAATGACAATAATTAAAACTCTTGAGAAATACCATATCGAGACAGAATGAAAGACACCAAGGAACTGTTTCCTTTGACTTAATCTGGCATTTTTTCTGAATCATAAAGGGAAAAGCAATTTTTTTTTCCTCCCCCGCACAAAACTATTACCTGATATATGGTTACACTTTGATAATTAACCATTGCTAATTACTCTCTGAGTACAGTATTTTCTACCACCTTGGCAAATCAATTTGTAGTAAGGTCACATATTCCTGACAGAAGAAAGGTCACGGCAGTTAAAATATACTAAAGTCTATAGAATTTAAAATGCCCTTCATTTATAATTTAATAGGATTTAGGAATCCTTTTTGGCTGTTATTTCATGGTGGCTACTTACCAATAATTTCACCATTTATTAAGAACTTAAGTTAATCTAACTAGTCTATGATCTCTGAACTTTTAAAAATATTAGGTACTAGGTTTTCTTGATTGTTTCAGACATTCAGTCTGGACTGCCCAAGGGCACTTTTTTTTTGAAAACTTCTCATCTAACTTTAAGTACATATCCACTTATTTCTAGAGCTATTTTCTGTTCTTTGATACACCATTGCAGAGTGATGGCTTTAGTGGAAATATCTTGAAGATAATGGCCTTCTCATTGTCAGTTTTCTGTCACTGATAAGAAGTCAGAGGACTTGCCATCTCCTGGTTCTTGTTTTAAGATATTAATGAGATATTTTTACTATATTCTTTCCTTCTTTCTTTCTTTTTCTTTCTTTCTTTTTCTTTTTCTTTCTTTCTTTCTTTCTTTCTTTCTTTCTTTCTTTCTTTCTTTCTTTCTTTCTTTCTTTCTTTCTTTCCTTCTTTCTTTCCTTCTTTCTTTCCTTCTTTCCTTCTTTCCTTCTTTCCTTCTTTCCTTCTTTCCTTCTTTCCTTCTTTCCTTCTTTCTTTTTCTTTCTTTCTTTGTTTTTTCTTTTTTCTCTTCCTTCCTTCCTTCCTTCCTTCCTTCTTCTTTCTTTCTTTCTCTTTCTCTTTTTCTTTCTCTTTCTTTCTTTCTCTTTCTTTCTTTCTTTCTTTCTTTCTTTCTTTCTTTCTTTCTTTCTTTCTTTCTCTTTCTTTCTTTCTCTTTCTTTCTTTCTTTCTTTCTTTCTTTCTTTCTTTCTTTCTTTCTTTCTTTTTCTTTCTTTCTTTCTTTCTTTCTTTCTTTCTTTCTTTCTTTCTTTCTTTCTTTCTTTCTTTCTTTCTTTTTCTTTCTTTCTTTCTTTTTCTTTCTTTCTTTCTTTCTTTCTTTCTTTCTTTCTTTCTTTCTTTCTTTCTTTCTTTCTTTCTTTCTTTCTTTCTTTCTTTTCTTTCATCCTGTTGTCCTGTTGTGCTTCTTCTTGAGTGTCAACTTTATATATCACTGAATCTAAATACTCATTTATGCTGGTATACACTCCTGTTGGCTTGATTTTCCTGCATTTTCTGTACAATCCTTTACATCTGGCAAGGTAGAGTTTGTGTTTTACATAATTCTTTTGCTTATTATGTCATTAGGGCACCCTTACCCATTCTTCAAGGAAATAACAATTCATTTAACACTTTCCTTCCCCCATCCCCATTTATCCCTTGTCAAACTCAGAGTTATGGTTACCTACAAATCTGCTTTCATGATGTCTATTGCATTCATTTCAGTATTCCTTCTTCTGCTCTTCCAGAGAATGAAAAATCAATGACTGCTTTTCCAGCAGTATCAGTGGCAAGGACATGTATTCCTCTTTTCCAACCCTGCCACAGGCAATAACCTCCACTAGAAGAATGGGCAAACACTTTAGACCAGCTGTGTCTTAAATTGCTACAGCTAGAGTAGCAACAGCTCCTTTGTAAATGCTCTTTCTGTGAAGCTTTCCAGCATTTCAGGACTGACATTTCATTGCAACACTGCAACCATTTCTAGAACCATATCCTAAACATCAACGTATTTGTTAATGAACATATTTGTTCTTGGTTTTGCTTTTATTTATTTTTATTTTTTATTTTATTTTATTTTATTTTATTTTATTTTATTTTATTTTATTTTATTTTATTTTATTTTATTTTATTTTATTTTATTTTATTTTATTTTATTTTATTTTATTATTTTATTTTATTTTATTTTATTTTATTTTATTTTATTATTTATTTTACTTATTTTATTTTATTTTTTAATCTACACAAATATTTTACAACTAGATAAAAAAAAGCATGAGCTTTGGTCTACAAATAATAGATATTACTATTATTTTGGTCTACTAAAACATTAGAAGCTTTTTTATTTAGTGAAGTTGTTGGGAACTAAATTATTGTTTCAACTGGAAAACATTAAATGGTGATCTTCATCACTCTCTTTCATACATCTTATTTCAGATTGAAATAATTAAAATTAACAGAGTAGAAGAAACTTCATGTTGCCAGATCACACCTGTAGAATTAATAACAGTTGAAATGAAACAAAATCCAGTGAATATATATATATATATTATTATTCTGCTTTAGTCAGGCTACTTTGAAAAATTTACAAGTTTGCCATTGAGGAAATTGCCCTATAATTCACATTTCTTTTCTATTCTTTATCCCCTATATCATCTGAAACATCTTTAATTGAAGCAAGTTAGCCATGGGTATCTTTATCTAAAATCACTTTTACTTGACTTTTTTTGTTCAGAGATGTCACCAATTCAAGATTGGAGTCAATAAATATAGCCTTGAGGCAGTGTTCATCTGTACTTGTATTTTTCACCTGTGCCCACTTTTGTAAAAATACCTGATCATGTCTGTAATGTTCCAAAAGCTTGGTGAATCTAGGTTAAGTCCCAAGAGTATGAGAAGTATCAAGCTGCTTGCTGAATTTTGTGATTGATTGACTCAGTAAGAATACAGAATGATAAAAATGGAGAGCAGTGCATTTGAGCACGTGTACTGCTTCAGATGGTGTTAACAAGAAAGATAAAATTCCTTCTCATTCTCCTCTCCCCCTTCTCCTCCTCTTTTTGACAGACCTGTACATAGACATAATTGTTAATGCCATTAATAACATCATATGCACTTAATTTATATTAAAATACTCAAAAAAAAAAAAAAAAAAAAATCTTAGGATAGAAACTTGAAGTTCAAATCCAGCAACCTCTGACAGTATTTCATCAAATGTCATAATGACATAAATGTCATCAAATGTCATAAATGTGTATTTTTCTGACTTTGGCTATTGCACACACCGAACTGTAAAAACCACTGATCCCACCAGTTCTTGTTCATCTTGACAAGACCAAGGCATATTAATATACCCCAAACTTCTACTGTTGTCCTTTAACAGTTTCACAAAGAAGAATTCAATGTCTTTTACATACACATGAACAATGAACAATGTTTGTCACTATGCAAAATATATAAGGCCCTTGATGAAAAAGGCTGTTTTTTTGCAGTAAAGAATCATTAAGATTGGAAAAGACCTCCAAGATCATCTGGTACCACCATCTCCCCTACCTTGTTCTTATAAGAAGTGTCCATTTATATAATTATATCTGCTTCTTTCACAAATATGTATGTGTGTGTACAGATGAAGCATGAGTCAGTTCAAGTTTGGTTTTATTTATAGTACAAAATATAATTTTGTTATTATTTACATTTTGACCCACGTGTAGTAAAGCATTTGCTACCATATTCTGCATTTCATTCAGCAAGACATTGCCTTTGGAAGTCAAAACACCCACTTGCTTCTTTATAACAAACAAATAAATAAATAAATAAAATAAAACAACAACAAAAAACCTCTAGAAATAAAAATATTAAAAACAAACAAGCAACAAAAGCAAAACAAACAAACACCTAGACATACTTAAGGAAAGGGCATTTAACTTGGGATGGATCATTCTAAAATTTTATTAAATAAAATTTCACTTTTCAAAAACAAAGTCTAGCATAAAATTTATCTTTAACAGGAGGAAAAATGGAAAAGTAAAATTGAGTGTTGTCTGCTTGCCAAGGACAGATACAGCAATCTTTCTAAATACCTATTTCATAAAGGTTTTAAACTTGCCAAGATTCTTCATAGTGCAAGAAGTGAAAATAATGTGAATTTCATAACATAATAATTCAAATGATATTTCATTTTTATTTTCCTTGTCATCTACCCCCATTCATTAATGGTCTTGAGTTTAAGAACCAATAACTTCTAAAATTTCATATTCTGAGACAAAGCATTACAAAACAAAATAAGTCACAGCAACACAGCACATGGAGAACTACAAGTAAATAAAAGTAGCATTGATTATAACATTTACCCAACTCACAAATGTTTATTATTTATAAAGCAACTGAGAACTAAAGATAAAAAAGAATTAGGTATACATCATTCTATTTTGAGATTTCATTCACAAGATAATATCATTGTGGAATCATACATCAAGGACTTATGCAAAAAGATGCCAGAATAAACAAACACACATACAAACATATATATTTATTTAAATATATTATATTAAATTAAATTATGCTCTAATGAAATCAATTTTTCATGAATTTTAATGGGAAACTGAAATTCTTCAGCACACAGAGAAAAATCTTAAAGGTCTGTCATTCCTGCCTCCTGTGTTTGTACAGTTCTCACTGTCCTCAGCAGGAAATGGTATGTGCATCCAACATGATGTCCATGCCCCAGTAGTGCAGCTTAATAACATGCAGCGTGTAAAACTTTTTTTCATGAACACTCTGATTTTGAATCCTGAAATAGAGAGCACACATCCCAGTTGTGTGCTGGGTATGCTGCTGACTTTAATGTGATGCTAATAGCATCTAATGGCACTACTTGCATATCTCTAATAAACTAGGACTGAATAGGTTAGAAATTCTTCAAGTCTATCAGGTGGAAATCCCCACTAACAATCAGGTATGTTCGGGTGCCAGGACTGAAAGAAGAAATTGTTGCCTTCATCGCAGAAGTGATATGACAAGTGAGAATCCTTGCAAAATATACAGTCCTTTTCACCCCATTGACATGTTGCTATCACAGTCAACACCACTCTTCCTATGGTCTCTGAGCATACACATCTATTCTCAATGACAGGCAGCCTCCTTTTTAACAATTTTTTTTTTCTTTGTTGTTGTTTGTTTGTTTCTTTGTTTGTTTGTTTCCTTCTTCTGTTCTTACACTTTTAGCTATTCTTGAAGTGAAAGGGGCCAATGTGCACACAGGTCAAATAAAAGCGATGGATTTGGTGTTGTCTGTAAGATTGTCAGATTGGACTGGTGGGGAGAATCGAGGCCAAATTTCTTCAGGGTGATTACACGGAACTCAGTGGAATTATTCTGTGGTTAACATTCATGAAACATGGGGCAGACTTGGGATCTTATGGTTAAATTATTATGGCCCATTATAGTGGGCCATAATAATGAATTAATGGTTTTTTTTCCCCTTTTTTTCTTTCTTTTTTTTTCTCTCTTTTTTATATATATATATATGCTCACCTTTTTTTGATACTCATTTGTCTGCCTGTTTGATTTTCACTATATTATCAAGTAAGATTTAAGAAAGAAGAGCAAATGTGGCAGGGAAGGATCTTCTACAGAAAAGAGAACTGACAGATTCAGTACTTTACATTATGCTAAAAATAAATTTGTTTTGAAGAAAGTGTAACTAACCTTCTGAACAAGTAATAAAGTCTACTCAAAAGGAAGAATCTATTGCTATTTCACATAGAAACATATTTGCTCTTGTTCAGTTCATTGTTTTTTTCTCACTTAAGGAAATACGTTAAACACTCTAAAATGATTGTTCTCTGTGTATTTCTGAACTTTGCTGGTTGTTATTTTACATGGAGCAGCTCCTCTCTGCAGTTGTGAGTTCAGAAACTTTGCTGAATCTGTTAGTGACAGAGAAAGAACAATATCCTAATTACTGGACCCTGATTTGCAAACAATTTCACTGTTACCAGGGAAACAATATTTTAGGTATAAAATGAGAATTTTGAGCATTTACCAAGTGCTTCTGGAGTAAGCGGTTTTGAGTGCCAGTCAGTGCACTGTGTGCCAGTGTAGCTTTACAGTTCTATTCTCTTTCTTATTAACCATTCCAGTCAGTATTGCTGACTGGAAGTGGGATCTTATTCTGGACATTTTTTTCTAGGAAAACAGTTTTACCTTTTTCTGTTTAAGAACAGATAAAAAAGAAAATGGTTTCATTATAACCTGAAAGGAGGATCAGTTCCATGTCTGCTATACAACATAGCAAAACTCATGCCATCTTCTGTGCAGGCAGAAGGCCAAAGTGTAAATAGAAAATAAAAACAGAGGACATTTAAAACCTGAAAATGACCTTTTCAGTAGCTACTCTACTCTGTTTAAATCTCATGGATGTTTACTCATAGAATATATCAGTGGAATATTTCTTGGCATTACTCAAAATTAGCAATAGTCAGCATCATGCAGTTTGCCAATAATTCCAAATGCAAAATCAAGGATGAAATCAGTGCCATGTCTTTGAGATACGCATCAAATAAGAAACAGTTCTGAAAGAAAAGAAGTGGTAGGAGGCATTATACACTAGCAAAGGATATTGAAATTTTGCATCACCTTTAGGAAGCTAGGGTAGATCATCTTATATATTTGATAACCTTGTACCTGTAGGAACTTCTGCCTTCACAACACTGTAATACCACCTAGTTCTTTATTATGGAGGATAGTTAATAACTATCGTCTTTGCCCAGAACAGATGATGAGCAGAATCACATTACATATAGAAACCTCAAGTCCTCAAATGTGGATGTTAGGCTTGTTTTGAAAAACAAAACAACAACAACAAAAAAACATACTAACTGCATGGTAGTAAACATTACAGAAAAAACATACTCTTAAACTGAAAAAATTGATCCTAAGGACCTGACTTTACTCAGTTTTTATGTAGACTTGAACTGGTTTCTGCACAGTCTTACTGAAATCTGAAAAATAAAAATAATAAACAAGAAATTTTTGCATAGATTTGGTTAAGAATAAGAAGACAAAAAAAAAAAAAAAAAAAAAGAAAATCAACCTGCTCTCTTGTTTTTATCTGCAACACTGCTGATCCAAAAAGAACTTTCATTAAAGGCAGCCATCAGGGACAAGTTTTGAGTATATAACCTGAATACAAAACACCTAGGATCATGCATATTTATCTCCACTAATGACAGAGTAAGTGTTCTATTAAATGACATTCATTTTAAATAGCTAAGTCTCATAAATTGCATATCTTAAAGTCATAATTAGGATGTGTGATTAGCTGAGACATTCCAGAAGAGGTACTTGAGGAATCAGTAAAATAGACAAGATATATATTTCAAGAATCAATGAATAAAACACCTTGTTTGCATTACAATCCTTACACAAAGAGCAGGAAGGATGGAATAGAAATGTTAATACAGAACTGAATTTATAGCATGATTCCAAATGTCTCAAATACTGAAGCTTTAAAACAGTAGCTCTCACTTTCTTTGTATGGCAATGTCATATTTCAAATTTAAAAGGAGAATATATCATCTTCTGAGAAAGGCAGAATAGTCTGTGAGATTTTGCAGCATTCTTATGATTCTTTAGTGCAGCTTACATCTCAGCACAAAAGGTCCATGCTAAAAAAAAAAAAAATAAAAAAAAATTATTGGCATTCATCTAAACCTGAATTAAATGAAGTCACATTGGACTGATTTAAATAACAACCAGGAATTAAACACGGTAGAAGTCTTTTTAAGATCACAAAGAATATATATTTCACAACTTTTTAGTTAAAAATTAACATTTTGCAAATATATATTTTAATCGTCATACTAAACTCCCCATTGTTGTTGTTGCTGTTTTTAATTTAATTCATCAAAGTATAGGATTTTGCCTGTATAGTATTGCTAATATATGAAAATATGATTTCCTGCATGTCAGCAGCCAACTAAAAAAATTTGCATACTTTATTTTGAAATATGTTAGACAACATTCAAAATATAGATAATACAAACAGCAGAAGAATCCAACATATTTTAATGCACTTTTCTCCTTTTTTTTTCTTATGAGCAGTTTTATTTTTTTAAATTTTAAGAACATACTTGTTCATTTAATTATTCTTATTTTTTTCATATCATTTTTTTCATGATAGTTGTGAAAGTAGGATTTTGACTGTGAAAGTAGGATTTTGAACAGACACTTGAAAGTTAAAACAAAAACAAACAAAAATATACTTCTAAGGAAAGCTGAACGGTGCAGGCAACACGCTGGAGGGAAGGGATGCCATCCAGAGGAACCTAGACAAGCTTGAAAAAGCTGTGCAAATAATAAGCAAAGCAAATAAAAAAAATAAACAAAGGCCAAGTGCAAGGTCCTGCACCCAGGTCAGGGCAATTCCAAGCACAGATTCAGTCTGGGCAATGAGTGGATAAAGAGCAGCACTGTGGAGAAGGATTTGGCAGTACTGATGGATGGAAAGATTTACGAGATTTGGCAATCTGTGCTTTCAGCTCAGAAACCAGTCTTATCCCAGGCTGCATCAAAAGAGTTGCCAGCAGGTTGAGGCAGGTACCCCACTTCAGTACTGTAGTACTGCATTCAGCTCTGGTGTCCCCAGCAAAAGAATGATATTTGCGTAAGGAAGACATGGACCTGTAGAGAAGGTCCAGAGGAGGGCCATGAAGATGATCGCGGAGGGTTGGAGCACCTCTTTCTTGAAAACAACCTGAGAGAGCTGGGGTTGTTCAGCACAGGAAAAAAAAAAAAAAAAAAAAAAGCTCCAGGCTGACGTTATAGCAGCTTTCCAGTACTTAAAGGAGGGTCTACAAGATGGGGAGAGACTCTTTATCAGGGACTGTATGAGGGTGGTGAGGCATTGGAACAGGTTGTCCAGAGAAATTGTGGATGTCCCATCCCTGCTGAAGAACAGGTTGGTCTTTGAGACCGGGCGTTTAACAGCCTGGTCTAGTGGAAGGTGTCCCTATCCATGGCAGGGGGATTGGAACTAGAAGAACTCTAAGTTCCCTTCCAACTCAAGCCATTATATAATTCTATGATTCTACCAAGTGATCATTTGTGATCATTTCTGTGTTGCTTTGTTTAGTCTAAATGGGAAAGAAATAAGTGAATTTGGAAAACTGAAAATGAATCATCTACAGGAAATATGTTTATAACCCTTTTTTTTTTTCCCCACTAGATTTTCTTGATGAGCTATATAATTTATACAATCACTTAATATACTGTTATTTCATTACTGTTGATAGAAACAAATATAGTAAGTATATGTACTTGTTAGTTCTCACAAAGCAATCTTTTCATCAGTGGTTATATATTAATTGTGGGAAGTGCTACATCTTTGTTTACTATATTTGATAGAGGTTTTTAACATTCTAATAATTTATTATATTTTTAATCACCTTTTCCAACACTGACAGTACATATAGAATAACTTCTAATAAAGTCTATGAAAAATAACATTTTAAGCATTTTTTTAAAAGAAAATCCTGAGGATTTTTATAAATTCAGCTAAATAGAGTACATATTTGCCAATTATAAAAAGAATCATATACGAGTGTTTCTAAAAAGACAAGTTTTCTTGTGGCAGTAACCCAGTAAATGACTAAGGGAATTATGATGAAAAATTAAAGCATTTTCAGCTTAGAAGGCTGAGATAAAATAATAATAATAAATAAAATAAAATAATAAAATAAAATAAAATAAAATAAAATAAAATAAAATAAAATAAAATAAAATAAAATAAAATAAAATAAAATAAAATAAAATAAAATAAAATAAAATAAAATAAATAATAAAATAAATTAAAATAAAGGCTATATTAGAAATCATTCCGTAGACCGTATAGACAATAGAGATGAGAATAATTTCTGTTATTCTTGATCTGAGACAAGCTTACAGCCAAACAAGATAAAGAGGACATGGATTTTGCAGAAGATATTCTTTTAAAATACTTTAATATGTTTAGCAATGGTGAAGTTAACCTAGCACAGCACAAGCTCTATTCCTATTGAAGACTGTAGAAGAAGCTCTGCTGATTCAACTGGAACTAAACACAAGGAGAACTGTCTTTTGTTGTTTAAAAGACTTACTATAAGAAAGAATACTTATGCCTGCTTTTGAAGAAGCTTGGGACATGTGAAGTACCAGAATTGACCCAGCTCTGAATTCCAGGTTAAAACTCGTGGTTTGGTTTTGTTTATTTGTTTACTTGTTTGTTTGTTTTCCTTTTTATTCATATGATTAATTTTTTCACTGACTATGCATGAAAAAAATAATAATAATTATGTTTCTTTTGAAACTGGTCTGTCATTGCTACTGATAAGAAATAATCACCCTAGTGAAGCTCAAAGATTGCTCTGTAGCTCGGGAATTCTCCGCACCAGCCTTCCGTAAAAAAGGTTGTTTTCATTCTGGCTCCCTTGGAAACAATTTTACTATTGCCTTAATCATTCTTCCTTTGTTCCAAATGGAATAAAGACAGGATCATGGCAGTTCAGAAAAAACAGATGGGACATGAAACTTAGAAAGTGTAAGCAGCTTTGAATACAAGAATCATTGAAGTCTGGCTAAATTCTTCGGATTTAAAATAAATTAATGATTGGGAAAGAAAATGAATAAAAAGGCTTAATTTTAAATGATGTCTTCAAACAGAGTATCATACTGGAATAAGATTAGTCATCTTGAGTTGAGCAGGTTCTTCCATTCTTGTCTTACAAAATCCTTTCTGTGCAATTCTTATGCATGCAAAATGCTGCAGAGGTCAGAGAAGGAACCAAAATGTACCACTGGAGTGTCTTTCAGATTGGCTGTTTTTCTTATAGACTAAAATACAAATTTCAATAGGTAGCTCTTAATGAGTGGATATATAATACAGTTTGGCAGAAAAATGTAAATTAACTGAAATATTTTATGCAGTCGGTGAGATATGTTATTTCCACTGAATATAGCAAACAGATTAGTGTTTTGTTTTGTTTTGTTTTTTAATGTAATCAGTTTAGCTTGTTTGCATCACGCACTAGACTCTTATTGTTGAGTTAGTTCTTTCCTGTTTCTACAAGGCAGGATGGATGGGGCAGTATTTGTGTAAGGATGAGTATGTTTGATTTTAAAGACTTTTGCTAACAATTTAACTGGTGACATACCAAAAGAAAGCAAAGTATGCAAATAAAGAGCACTATACTGGTGGGCTTGTTGGGAAAATATTCAGTCGAATCACACCTGATATAAGAAACAGAATATTAACTGTACCAAATGCTCACTCACTTCAGTGTGAATTCCGCCGCTTGTCTGAAATTGCTACTTGCCAAGGCGATCGGCTCCAGGGCAGATGCGTTCTGCAGCAGAGCGGGGGATCAGGATAGGCAGGGCTTTTTTTTCCGGCATCGAGGCCGCTTGAGGGAGCCGCCAGGACCTGGCAGCCCTCACGAGGGAGGCTGACGAGGCGTAGGCGGAGCCAGCAGCGCCCCCTCCCCAGCCTTTCAAAAGCAGCCCATAGGGAGCGTGAGCGACCAGGAGCGCGGCGAAAAGGGCGGGCAAACAGGGCATGGTGCGTCAGAAGGGCGGGGCGTGGCAGTTTGTATGGCAGTTTGCGCAGGGAGGGCAGAGAGGGCAGAACGTTCCACCCCCGCCCATACGAACAACTCCTCTAACGGCTGTTGACCGCTAGCTGTGCTGCAATGGTCTACACCAGGCAGACTGCTCTCTCTAGAAAGTCTGTAACCACCCAGACTGACTGCCTGCTCAAAAATGCGGCAGTTCAGGTCTCTGGATGCAGGGAGCGTCTGAGGCTGTTGCTGCCATCTGAGGGAGGCAAAGGGACTGTGTGTGTGAGGTGCGAGCAGGTGGATGACCTGGTCTGCCTGGTGTCAGAGCTCAGGGAGGAGGTGGAGAGGTTGAGGGCTATCAGGGAGTGTGAGCGGGAGATGAGGATCAACTCCCTGCAGGGCCTGAAGGAGAGGTACCGGGGTGAGACACACCAAATGGGGGTGGACCCCCTGCCCTGTCGGGCGGAGGAAGGGGACCTAGGAGATGAGGAGGAATGGAGACAGGTCCCTGCTCGACCTCGCAGGAGACGCCCCCCCCTACCGCCCCCACCTTCCCAGGTGCGCATACACAACAGGTTTGAGGCCCTGGAGCTTGAGAAACCGGTGGGTGAAGATGAGGTAGAAAGTCTACCCAGGAGGATACCTAGGGTGAGGAGGTCGACTCCACGCCTCAAGACTGCCTCCACCAAGAAAGACAGAAGGGTAATTGTTGTAGGTGACTCCCTTCTCCGGGAGACAGAAGGCCCTATTTTTCGGCCTGACCCTACCCATAGGGAAGTCTGCTGCCTCCCTGGGGCCAGGGTCAGGGATGTTGCCAGAAAGCTTCCCAACCTGGTTCGCCCCTCTGACTACTATCCGCTTTTGATAGTCCAGGCTGGCAGTGATAATACTGAAGAGAGAAACCTGAAGGCTATCAAACAGGACTTTAGGGGACTGGGACAGTTAGTGGATGGAGCGGGAGTACGGGTGGTGTTTTCGTCCATCCCCGCAATAGCAGGGAGGGGTACAGAGTGGACACGGAAAGCCCACCTGATTAACATGTGGCTCAGAGGCTGGTGCCAACACAGAAATTTTGTTTTTTTTGACCATGGGGCGCTTTACTTGACACCCGGCCTGATGGCCGCAGACGGGTCCCTGTCTCTAAGGGGAAAATGGATCCTAGCCCAGGAGCTGGTAGGGCTCATTGAGAGGGCTTTAAACTAGGTAAGAAGGGGGACCGGGCTAAAATAAGACTTCTTGGAGCTGTGCCAGGGGGAATAATGGCAAGGCCGGGGAAGAAGGCAATGGCCTGACTGAAGTGCATCTACACGAATGCATGCAGCATGGGTAACAAACAAGAGGAGCTGGAAGCAATCGTGCAGCAGGCAGGCTATGACTTGGTTGCCATTACGGAAACGTGGTGGGACCACTCTCATGACTGGAGTGCTGCAATGTCTGGCTATAGGCTCTTCAGAAGGGACAGGCAGCACAGAAGGGGTGGTGGTGTGGCTCTCTATATTAGAGAGTGTTTTGATGTTGTGGAACTTGAGGCTGGGACTGATAAGGTTGAGTCTCTGTGGGTTAGGATCAGTGGGAAGGCCAACAAGGCAAGCATCCTGGTGGGGGTCTGTTATAGACTGCCGAACCAGGATGAGGAGACGGATGAGGAGTTCTACAGGCAGTTGGCAGAAGTTGCAAAATCGTCAGCGCTTGTTCTCGTGGGGGACTTCAACTTTCCAGACATATCCTGGAAGCACAACACAGCCCAAAGAAAGCAGTCTAGGAGGTTTCTGGAGAGCGTGGAAGATAGCTTCCTGACGCAGCTGGTTAGAGAGCCTACCAGGGGAGATGCCCCGCTAGACTTGTTCACAAACAGTGATGGACTGGTGGGAGATGTGGTGGTCGGGAGCTGTCTTGGGCAGAGTGACCACGAAATGGTAGAATTCTCTATTCTTGGCAAAGTCAGGAAGGGGACCAGTAAAACCGCTCTCTTGGACTTCCGGAGGGCTGACTTTGAGCTGTTCAGGACACTGGTTGGCAGAGTCCCTTGGGAGGTGGTTCTGAAGGGCAGAGGAGTCCAGGAAGGCTGGGCACTCTTCAAGAAGGAAATCTTAATGGCTCAGGAGCGGTCTGTCCCCACGTGCCCAAAGACGAGCCAGCGTGGAAGAAGACCGTCCTGGCTGAGCAGAGAGTTCTGGTTCCAGCTTAGGAGAAAAAAGAGGGTTTATAATCTTTGGAAAACAGGGCGGGCCACTCAAGAGGACTATAAGGCTGTTGCGAGGCTGTGCAGGGACAAAATTGGAAGAGCCAAAGCTCATCTGGAGCTCAATCTGGCTACTGCCATTAAAGATAACAAAAAGATGTTTTTACAAATACATCAACACCAAAAGGAGGACTAAGGAGAATCTCCATCTTTTACTGGATGCAGGGGGAAACTTAGTTACAAGGGATGAGGAAAAAGGTGAATTGCTTAATGCCTTCTTTGCTTCAGTCTTTAGCGGCAAAACCAGTTGTTCTCTGGATACCCAGTACCCTGAGCTGGTGGAAGGGGATGGGGAGCAGGATGTGGCCCTCACTATCCACGAGGAAATGGTTGGCAACCTGCTACAGCACTTGGATGTACGCAAGTCGATGGGGCCGGATGGGATCCACCCGAGGGTACTGAGAGAACTGGCAGAGGAGCTGACCAAGCTGCTTTCCATCATTTATCGGCAGTCCTGGCTATCAGGGGAGGTTCCAGTCGACTGGCAGCTAGCAAATGTGACGCCCATCTACAAGAAGGGTCGGAGGGTAGACCCGGGGAACTATAGGCCTGTTAGTTTGACCTCAGTGCCAGGGAAGCTCATGGAGCAGATTATCTTGAGTGTCATCACGCGGCATTTACAGGGCAACCAGGCGATCAGGCCCAGTCAGCATGGGTTTATGAAAGGCAGGTCCTGCTTGACGAACCTGATCTCCTTCTATGACAAAGTGACGCGCTTGGTGGATGAGGGAAAGGCTGTGGATGTGGTCTACCTTGACTTCAGTAAGGCTTTTGACACTGTTTCCCACAACATTCTCCTCAAGAAACTGGCAGCTCATGACTTGGACTGGCGTACGCTTCGTTGGGTTAAAAACTGGTTTGATAGCCGGGCCCAAAGAGTTGTGGTGAATGGAGTCAAATCCAGTTGGAGGCCGGTCACTAATGGCGTCCCCCAGGGCTCAGTGCTGGGGCCAGTCCTCTTTAATATCTTTATCGATGATCTGGATGAGGGGATCGAGTGCACCCTCAGTAACTTTGCAGACGACACCAAGTTAGGTGCATGTGTTGATCTGCTCGAGGGTAGGAAAGCTCTGCAGGAGAATCTGGATAGGCTGGAGCGATGGGCTGAGGTCAACTGTATGAAGTTCAACAAGGCCAAGTGCCGGGTCCTGCACCTGGGGCATAACAACCCCAAGCAGCGCTACAGGCTGGGAGATGAGTGGTTGGAAAGCTGCCTGGCAGAGAAGAACCTGGGAGTATTGGTTGATAGTCGGCTGAATATGAGCCAGCAGTGTGCTCAGGTGTCCAAGAAGGCCAACAGCATCCTGGCCTGTATAAGAAGCAGCGTGGCCAGCAGGTCTAGGGAAGTGATTGTCCCCCTGTACTCAGCTCTGGTGAGGCCGCACCTCGAGTACTGTGTTCAGTTTTGGGACCCTTGCTACAAGAAGGACATGGAGGTGCTTGAGAAAGTCCAGAGAAGGGCGACGAGGCTGGTGAGGGGTCTGGAGAACAAGTCTTACGAGGAGCGGCTGAGGGAGCTGGGATTGTTCAGCCTGGAGAAGAGGAGGCTCAGGGGCGACCTTATCGCACTCTACAGGTACCTGAAAGGAGGCTGTAGAGAGGTGGGGGTTGGTCTATTCTCCCACGTGCCTGGTGACAGGACAAGGGGGAATGGGCTAAAGTTGCGCCTGGGGAGGTTTAGGTTGGATATTAGGAAGAACTTCTTTACGGAAAGGGTTGTTAGGCATTGGAATGGGCTGCCCAGGGAAGTGGTTGAGTCACCATCCCTGGAGGTCTTTAAGAGATGTTTAGATGTAGAGCTTAGTGATATGGTTTAGTGGAGGACTTGTCAGTATTAGGTAAGAGGTTGGGCTGGGTGATCTTGGAGGTCTCTTCCAACCTAGACGATTCTGTGATTCTGTGATTCTGTGAAATAATTTCCCTGTAATTAAATGAAAGGTAAAGAGGAAAGCATCTGACACCATTTCTCTCTGCCCTCACACACTTTCTTTTAAGTCATCTTCTCTTGATAAAGATACAGAACATGAGGGAACACACAAAATGCTTTAAACTGGAAAAGTGGAAAGTGAATTGTTTTGTTGTAAAATGTAAACAAAAGAACAAAAAAATGTTAACCACTTATCCTAATTTAAGTTGTAAACATTATTAAAGAGACTATGTGTTCTGTTTATACCAATCAATTAGTTACTCAGTTATGTGGAAGGAACAAAGCTTGAAGAACTGTTACAAAGGTGCTCCATCTGTGGGTACCAAGACAATTTTAACTATCCTGTGGCTTTTTCCAGGTTTCCTCCTTCCTAGAGGAGCTCTTAGAATGAATCATAGGATGACGAGACGTCATATTCTACCTGCAGGAAATTCTGGCTAAGATGGTATTTTATTCACAATGTTACTTGTGGGCTATCTGGAAATATTGGTAAACAATTAATTACTCTGTGCATGCAGAGTAAATTTAAGCGCACACAGAAAGCAAGTTATAGCGATAGCCCTCTCTTCTCTGTGTGTGGCTTTTCTAAATGGAAAGACTAGGCTGATTTATTTAAGATTAGAAGGACAAATTAGCTAGCTCTTGATTGTTTTCAGTGGTCCTGTGTGGGTCCAGGAGCTGGGCTCAATGATTCTTGTGCAATCCTGTCCTTGTTCAGCACTGGTTTAATGAGTTAGGTTTGTATCAAGTGGGGATATTATTTGGAGGGGTTCACTTAACTGTTATGGAAATGTTTCTGTTCCTGTAAGTGAAGAACTTATTTCAGGAACATTCACTATTAGCAATGTGTTTGTATTTCTTATCTTAGAATATGCTACTATTATTTTTGCAGTAGTAGTAGTAGTAGTTGCTGTTGTTGTTGTTGTTTAAACCTTCTTGCTGTCAGCTGATCAGTTAATTTTGTGTAATTACATTTAATCACACATGCTACCAATGCAGCATGTTATTTTGTGTAGAGAAGCCAATTATAATCTGAATTGTAAAATTGCATCTTCCTGAATGCTGTTTTTAAATTACTTGAGTGGAACGACAGTTTTCATTATTTTATCTCGATAAAAAGAAAAGTGGTTTTAGGAGGGTATTTCCTTTAGAATGCTGTCTTCACCTTTACATTATTTGTCATTGTCATGGTATTTACCACTTCTAAAACAGGGACAAATATATGTTTTGTTCGATCACAACTATAGACTTTAAAGGAAAACAGTAAGGATACATTTCAGGGGGAAAAAGTCAAATGTAAACTTTATTCTTGAAAATTATTGAAAGAATATATTGAGATCATTCAGTCATTGTCCTTAATATATATACATAATAAAATATAATATATATATTATTATGCATTTTATTATATTTATACTTTATACATATTTTATTACATTATATAAAACATAATATATAACAAAATAATAATATATATAATAAAATATGTAATATATATAGATATAAAATATATAAAATAAAAAATATATATTTTCCTGTAATGAATGTTATCTCATCTCTTGCATATAGCATATGACACGAAATAAAGAATGAGCATGTATACATCCATATGAATTCAGGGACTGAAGTCTTTAGTTGGTCTTTCATTTTGAAATATTTTTTTTAAAGGCTGATCTAGTCAGTAAGCTTCCCTCATATGTGCTGTTGGCAAAGCCCTCATTAAAATCTTAGTGGTATTTTAAATTTGTTTGTACAGTAATGAAGTCAAATTGACATCTTTTTCTGTCCATTTCAGTGAATGTTACCTTGATTTCTCTTTTAACTGAAATGGAAATTTCTATACCAGTAAAGAAAACACAACTTCATGAACAAAAAGTAAGTTTATGTAAGTTAGATTATTCCTGACATCTTGAAAGCTATCATTGAACAAGACAGAACATTTTTAATGTAATACCTACTTTTCATAATTTTATGTATATCAGGTCTAATATATTATGCAGCACCTTTGTTGCCTGAATTTGATTCCTTTTTTTTTTCTCTGTGTTGAAAGTCTGTATATCTTAATATCTTAATAACCCTCAGCACCCTATTAATGTAATCAAATGATAAATAGTTGCTATCAGTCTGGTGGTGACATTTTTGTTGAGACCAAGTGCCCTATTCTCCCGAACCACAAATGGTGATATTTGCTGCCCTGAAGTGTCAGGTCTAGCACCACCATAATGCTCATTTAAGTGCAAAATATGTAGATTTTAGTATTGTTGTGATTGTTTATTTTAAAACTAATTTAATTTAATACAAGGAACTTGAGATAAAATATAGTTAGGAATCAGAAGGCTGACCTGATGGACTGTAATGGCTAGTGCTATGCAGGCTTAATCTAACCTGATCATCATTTCTGCCCTTAAGCTCAGAGAACCTGTGAATATACTGAGCTTTCAGAATTTCCACAGCCATTCAGAAAAAGATATTCAGTAATAGGATGATATCTCATTTAACCAAATAAATACCTCAGGGTCCTTACTCTGATCTTATTGTGAAATAAGAGCTTAATAAATATGAAACTAGTAGAAAAACTAGTAGAATTAGCTATATTTCACCTTTTTCTGAAAAGCCTTACAGCTGGGCTCTTCTGAGGAAGAAAAAAAATTGTGACATTAACATTATATGAGGTCAAACAAAAGTTCAGGAACCTCTCTTTAGAAACTGTTCACACACACACCAACATCATATTAGAAAGTTATTTTAAGAATAGTCAGCAAAACAAATACAGGGGAACTCTTTCTTCTTGCCAATTTCTTTTTCCAGCAGTCTATGAAAGTAAAATTGAAACACTTGCTTTTACACAACTAAACAGTTGCTCATGTGCTAATAAAAAAGAAATTGAAGATGTTGTATAACAAGAACATAAACCATCAGGATGCTGGTGGTACTTGATAGTTCCCCCTACAACCAGAGAAAACACAATTGAATCACTGCTGTCCATTATGTTTGGATCAGTGAACAAACTTCCATTTTATATCTTCACTATAATACTCCCATAACCTTTTCAAAGGACTAATGACGTACCATAGCTCTTAAACTTCATTGCATGTTTTTTTTTTTTTCCCTGGTAAATAGTTACTGATGGAAAAATTATGGATACTGACCGAAGGAAACTTGGAGTATCACATTTTCTTTTATTACATCATTTTTTCTCCCGTTACTTAGGAAATGATATTTATATCCTGATCATTGTATATCAGAGTATATAAGCAAATATGTATACATGTATATATAATGTATACAGTCTTTTAATTCAGAATTTATGTTATATTCTAAGCTTATATATAGTTATTTTTTAGTGTGTCATGCTTCAGCTGGTCTCACACTTTACCATGCTGCGAGTAAAGTCGGTGTTTATGCACTGCTTCAACAGAAAGAGAAGTACAAACATGAATTCATGTAAAAAAGCTATTTGAACAGACTGAGATCAGCAAGTAACAGCTGTTACCACTTTCAGATACATCTGCAGGATTAATTCTTATTTTTTAATGCAGCTTTAAGTTAATGGTGCAAGTTAGTTGATTGGATCATTTTTGCAAAGATATTGTTCATGGTACCACACAGACTATCTTGAAATCAGGCATTTCATAGTGTTGATGTTTATCAGACATCAAAATCTGTTTTTGTTTTGTTTTGTTTTCTTTTTCCTAAGGGAGTTAATACGGCATACAGATCTGTAAAATTCTTATATTTATAAATGATATACTAAAAAGGAACTATCTGCACATCTCCTCCATTGACTTGCACGAGAGATCCAAAAATGCATGCAGTCCAAATCTTAGAACACAGATTCTAGGGTTTAGCATAATTCAGCAGCTCATTTGCCATACATGAGTATTATAATATTGGCTCTGTGGTGTGCTCAAGCACTCATTAAAGAAGGGAAAGCACTTCACAAAAATACCAAAATTGCAAAGTTCACAATAGTAGCCCATCTTTTTATATGCATTTTTGACAGATGTTGTTTTTCTGCTTGTCAATTAGAAAAAATATTAGTCTGACAGTCATCTATACCTGTTGTTATCTGCTAAAATCTTTCCATCTCTGGAGAAATGGAGCAGAAATTGCAGATTTGCCCCATTGTTCAGTCAAGACACTAAGAAGAAATTATGTTATTCAGTCCTACTTCTGATCTAGTGGCTATCCCACTAAATTTTTGTTACTGTCAGGAATATAGAATAATAAAAACAATATTGCTGAATTTTATGTGGGAATTCTTATTAACATAGGAACATACTGTTCTTGCTGAGGGAACACTAACATTTTTAGAAGTATGAGGTAGCTTATTTCAAAACAAGGGCATACTATTCTACTGAACGTCATCCAGAAAAGGTTATGACATGACAGATTCAACATTTTAAGCCTATCTATAACAAATTATTTATTATTTATTATTATTAATAATTATTATTATTAATAATAATAGTAGTAATAAAGTTTTGTATGAGCAAAGGTCAGAACTGAGAAGGCTGCAGCATGTGAAAAACTGCAGCTCTGCAGTTGTTAGTGAGGAGAAAGACAGATGTTTTTCACTCTACGAGTACAAATTCTAATGGTTTAATTTTAAAAAATAAATTCTTCATTGACTGGAATTACTCTAACTCTAGATTTAACTAACTCTAATCTAACTCTAGATTTAAAAAGGATAAAAGGAAAAGTAGACAGATTCTACCAAAGAAAAAAAAAACTTTAAAAGTATATTCAAGGAAATGTAGTATGAGTATTAGGATGATCCATAGGATCCATAGGAATTCAGAAGCTGCATGAGGATAACTAAGAGTGGCATTGGATTGTTACACTTTTGTAACTCATTGGAGTGGCAGGAGATATCTAAGACCCTATGCATCTGCTTTTCATGGGAATAAAATAAAATTATCAGTAGTGCAGATTAGCAGCAAATCCATTTCATTTTTTGTTATCAGTTCCATGAACTCTGTGTCATTACACACCTTATTCTTTCCACTGGTTATGTCATTCTTACACTGTGTAATGCTGTAACACCTCGCTGCCCTTTGATTCCAGTTTGATAGCAGTTTGTGCTCTGCAAACCAGCTGTACCTCACTAAATGGCATAAAAGAATGAAAATGAGCCTGCGGTATTACATCCAGACTAGCTAAATTGAGGCTCTGAGCCTATTAGTTAATAGTTCCTAAACCTAGACTCTTTTGACCTTACGTGTTATTGCCTTACATGTAGGAAGAGAAGATAACATGACAACTGTGTTTAAAGGCCCATCAGAAACTTTGGGTCAACAACTCTCATTTTAAGGAATATTCTCCTATCTTTCAGAGAACTTTTTTGCCTCAAAACCTGATTTTTACTGGAGATAGGAGAAGATCAAAGTCCTCTGTTGTGTACAAAGTCTCTCTGAAAATAACCTTTCTTTCATCAGCCAGCAGTTCTCACTACTGCATGTCTTCCTAGATTTCCTCATTCATTTTTTGTAAATGAAAGAAATCGGAAACCAAAAATTGCAGAGTAGCCTTATGACACTTCTGTAACAGTAATATATGTTTTTTTTCTGCTTGATTGGAAGCTAGATTTATACCTTAAATTATTTTCCGGTTATTATTATGGTAATCTGAGTTTAATTCAAACATCCATATCGCTTTGTTCTCCTGCCTTATTAAAATTGTTGTTGGGATTAATTGTAAATTATGTAGTTCAGTTAATCTTATTCTTTTTAAAGCTGAACCTCATTTGAAAAAAAAAATGACACCTTACTGGTGCTGATTCCATCTTACTCGCCCTTACTCAGAATTGCTACTTTACCTCTACTGTAGAAGCTCTATGTTTTCTATCACAAATTACAAGTGAAGCTTCAAGCTTCATTTTGTAATCGATGCCTCACCAACAAGAATAGCTCCGTTGGTAGTGAATCAGAGAGTTAAGTGCCTTAAGACCTATTACAAGCTTTTACTATAAAATTATTTGTTTATGTCTCATTCTAGGAATTTCTAGAGTTTTTAAAAATAATTTCTTTCTGTACATTTGGTTGAATTATTTACTAACCCCTCAAGAAGAAAACAACCTAATTATTTCTTTCTTGCTGAATATTAAGCTGAGGGTAAGCTTCCACATGACTCAATACTTACTTTAGCTGCTGTTAAATATGATAATACTTGCAGACATCTCACTGTAAAAGAAATTCCTTGATTGAAAACACCCGTTATGATCTGTGAAATCAGAACAGATTGTGTTGCAGCTATGAAAACATGGCCTTTTTTACTTCACACTAGGTTTAATTTTAAATTTTGGTTGTTATGCCATCAGTTTTGCCAACATTCTTCCTTTACTAGAAGGTAAAGATTTAAATTGGCTTGTTGGATAACTTGTCTGCAGTTCTTAATACCTATTTTCATCCAGTTACATAATTACATTGTTATCTAGAGTTTAATAGAACAATGCAGCATTTAATTAAAACTGTGTAGAATGATTACTGTTTTGATTAAACCTGGGTTTGGACTCAGCCAATTTGTCAACATGAGCTCAGCATGTCTGGCTTTCTACTAAAAACCTTCATTAAGGTCACATCTGCTTCTCTCGACTCCTTCATCAAAAATGACCTTGTTGTTTATTCTGTTTTATGACCATAAAATCTCTCTCTAAGTGAAAGAGCCCTTCAAATGCTGTTTACAGATGTGTCCTTTGGCTTCTGAGTATTTCCAAACTGGGAAGTATTCAGATCACTTCAAATCAGTATACAGCTCAGTCCAGGGACAGAAGTCACTGTCACTACTGATGTTATCTACCACTCCTGCTTCTTGTGTCTGACAAAAGGAAATTTTAGAGGATTAATACTGAACTTTAAATTTGAGCCTACCTTTTTGTAAGAGCCTCAAGACATAAAGAACTATGGGACCAAAATACCTATTGTTATATCACATAAATCTCTTTTGTTACCCTTTAAAGGTTAGAAAATGCATAACATGTAATATAAGCATCACTGGTGTACTAATAAATCCTAGAATGTACATCGTGGTAAAACTTTGCACTCATTCACCTCAGATTTTATACATATGTGACCCAAGCTCTCCAGAAAAAAAAATATCTAAAAAATAAATAAAATTAAATTAAATTTTTTAAAATCCCAGCTTAAAGGAAAAAAAGAAAAAAAAAGAAAAAAGAAAAAAGGGGAAAAAATCATAACCTTTAAACCAATTTTTAGTGAGGACACATTTTTAAGGGAAACATTTCAAACGTGTTTTAACATATCTGAAGATGGCTGATCATACTCTTTGGGACTAGATTTTTTCTGTGAGGGATTCTCAAAATACTTTTGTGCATAATATTCTTATCTGATCCCAGGTTAACATTCCTGAACAATCAGTAGTATTTTCTGAGTTGATCATGAAGTTAATTCCCTCATAAATAAATTATTGGGAACATACGTTATTTAATAGATTTCATTTTTTATCGGTTGTGCTGTTGTGGTTTATCTGCCTTATTCAGGAGGTGTCTGCAAGTTATCTGACAGTAGTTCACAGAAAATGCACCCTGAATATTTTTTTAATACATGTATGAGGTAGCAACTTGTGGATTTAATTTAAATTAAATATTTACATTTTTTTGTTTTTGTTTTTGTTAATGTGAAAGAAATTTAAAATGTTAGGACTGGAAGCAAAGCTTGCTGAATCATATAGGAAGAGGTCATATATGTTTTCACAATGGTTACATCGAATGGAGCACTTCAAAATTTCCAACAGATCTTTGACCAATTCAGTAAGAAAAATCCTCTAAACATAAATTTTAAATGATAAAGTGAAATAACAATAACTCTTAAAATACCAGATTAACATCTGCAAACTTAAGGTCCGGACATATTTTACATGAGATTTCATAATTCATTGTGCATTGAATGGGGTTTATTAGAGCTGGAATAGTGCAGCTGTTTGTCCCTGAAAGGACACTAATCTTAAAAGGACTGTTTGAGAAAAAAAATAAGTATTATTTTCACAACAGAAAAAAGCAGTGAAGTTCCTTTTCTTAAGCTCCTATTTATATTTAATAGAAATCTCTTACAAGAAATCTATTTTATTAAGTGCATTATTAACTATATCTTACTTTACAAGCCAAATCTCATCATTGCTGCTACATATTTTCTTAAGTGGAAACCAACTAAGTGAGAAGAAAAGCAAGTAGAAATGGCTTTAGCAAGGTCAGAGTATATGTTGGAATACATACAGGAATACAGAATAGGATGTCTTAAGGATGTTTACTTGGGAGTGTTGGGGACCACTGAATATATGTGGATTGGATATTTTGAGTGCTGTATCCGAAACTCTTTAGTGAAAATGACCATACAGATTTGTATTATTTGATAGATTCTAATAAAGTCACATAAATACAAATTTGAGCAGGGCTGAAAAGTGATATGGAAATCTGCTTTTTCATCAAACAATTCAACATGACGAGGAATTTTGCACATTCAACATTGTTCATGTAGCCACAGACTTCCAATAACTCAATTCTATGCTGTGTGTAAAAGCATTATTCAGTTATAAAAGGATGTGAAATATATAAATATTAATTACTGTAAAGCAATAATTTTGTACTGTACAGTATTGACATTTAAATGACTGAACAGTTTACTAAGTTTCTATTTATTTGTTTTATGAAGCAAACTTTGGAGAGAAATAATATAAATTATATTTCACGTAATGAAGCTTGCTCCTGACCTTCAACCAAAGAGATCTTTACAAGCTTATAGCTATACAAATATTAAAGGAATACACCATTCTAACATTTGAAGTGCCACAGGAGGAAGAATGATGAAACATTTCCGCTGATGTGTGACTTGGAATTCTAATTTCATTCATAAAACCTGATAGACATCATTGTACATAGACATCATTGTGATAATTTTTAACTGGATGATAAAATTTGAGAAAACAGATTTTTTTCTTATTTTACTGAAATAATGTTTGTAAGCTGCATTTCCACTGAACAGATGGTACACAGAAAAATAATTTTGTACAAAATGGTGGGGTTGTTTAGCCTTGACAATTTAAAATGAATATGCGCATGTGTTTTAATTTTGATATACTGACCAAGATAATCCATTTGAAAACTGGCAACACTGAGATGAAATGCATAGGACGTTGTAGGTCTGCTCCTGTTCTCAGTTGTGCTGCATTTAAAATAGTAATAACATCCTTTTTATTTAATCTGTACTTAAACTTAGTTGTTTTTGGCAGCTGGAGGTAGCTATATTGTTTCTGTCACATTGGATGTAATGTCATAGCTGTTTCCCCTACCAGCTGTAACGTATCTCCTGCATACTTTATTGTCTGACATTGCCTCTTCTCTCTTGGAGGCCCCAGTTCCTGACTTCACTGGGCCCTTAGTTGGACAAGATCACCCTTACTGGCAGATGCCTCCTTTTATGTATAGCAATCCCACCTTTAGGACATGATGAAATAATAATAATGATAATGATAACAATAACAACAACAACAACAACACACTTTCTTCGTGAAGAAAAATATCTTCTGAAATCAGTAAACCAAAATTTTAACATGGGCTTCTCAATATTTCTTTAAGTCACAGAATCATTGAATTTGAATGGAGTGGAGTTTTGGAATGTTTCCAGTCCAGCCTTCCTGGTAAAAGAAGTATATACTGAATTCACATTAGGTTATTTACTGTTTTGTCCCTCTAGGTCCTAAAAGTCTTCATGGAGATTTCCTATACTCTTTGTGCAACCTTCTCCAACACTTAGTTATCCTCTTGGTGACATTTTTTTCCATATATCGAATCATAATTTTCACCTGTTTCAATGCATGACAATTGCTTCTCATTCCTCTACTGTACATGTGAGTAAAGAGCCTAGCTCTATCACCTCATGATGTCTTGCTTTCATTGAAACATAAGAGCATTGTTTTGAGAAGAGAACATTGCTATATTTAGTGCCTTGTATGTTTCTCTGAGACATGACCCTAAGAACACACCTAGGAAAGAGCTTAGGAGCAGCCTATAGTGATAACTTCCTCAGAATGTTAACCTCTCCTTCAATTTATGGCCCAAGAAATTCCTAAAACACCAGTTATATTTTTGCATGAAATGATCTGCACTGATATGTTTTATATGTGTTCTCTTGCTTCAGGAAGCTCTACAGCTCAGCTCTAGTGTGTGTGAAGAATCACCTCCTTTTGTTTTCAACCTGCCATCTAGTAGTTTCATTTCATGACCTTTTAAGAACTAGAAACTCTGAGAGGCACTGAATAATTTTTTTTCCCCATTTCTTGCCTTTTATCAAATTGTATTGTATACATCCAAAGTTGTACCTCATCCAGCCTGGGCTGCTCAGTCATTGCCCAATGTTTCCTGGCTTTTCTGCCCTTCGCTGAGTTTTTCTTAGCTGTAGTAGGACTCCTAAAAGTGTCTTGAGATAAGAGGACGAAATTGCACAAAATGGCTACATTTTTCATATAGCAACATAATAATACTGTCTAGTTTACTCTCCATTCCTGACTGTATAATCTCATTCAGGATTGCTACTGCTCTGGTGTCTCTACCAAAATCTCTGGGATAATCCAAGATATCAATCTGAATTACAATTTTCTGATCAGATCTCAGAATTTTGTATGTAGGACTTTAGTTTCCCTTATGTGTATCACTTCATATTTATCATCTTTGAAATCCATCATCCATTTTATTGTTCAGTAAGCCTCAGAGATTCCTCTCAGGTACACTATGGCTGGTCTGTACTTACTGCCTAACTTCAGGGATTCCAATTTTTTAGATAAAAAACTTTCAAGCTTTGTGTGTTTGCATAAAAGTGTGTGGTAGCAGTTTAGATGAGATGGGAATAATTCCATAGATTTTCAAAAGAAATAATAGTAATGTTAAAAATGCAAAAAAAGCTCAGATTGTTTTTAAGCTTTTGAGAAAATTGACTTTACAGTTTTAACCAGAAAGATCTCTTTCAATACTAACAGAACTCTAAAGTTATGAGCATCTGTTTGCCATCCTAAAAGAAAGAAGTCTTCTACATTTGCAATTAGAATTCAGACACTGTTCTAACAGATTGGAATTTATCCATATTAACCGAGATTAACTGAGATAAACAAATAAACAAAAGATTAATCTGCTAAACAAAGTGGAGTTTTTTTTTTTTCCCGATTTTACAAGTGTGATTTTTATCATTAATAATGACACTGTATAAGTAGATCACCCTTTTGATGAAAGGCTGAAAATGTGGTTAATTTGTAAAAATAATGAGGCTTGAGTGATCTGAGGCCTCTCTTCAGTTCTCTATATTAAGTATCTGAGCAACAGAAAAGTATTTTTCATTTAGCTAATGTATTAAACAGATTGTATTTTATGTTCACATTCATATTTCCAAGTAACATCCTGGCACTTAAAATTATAATTTTTCTTAAGTGCTGTAATTTTTAAAGGCTACTGAGCAGTCAAAATTGAGTGAAAATTATGAGTTCTTGAGATAACTGAGCTAAACAGGACCTACATAATTTCCTAAATTCATCACTGCATTTCTCTCTGAAGTGAATTCTTAGATTAAGATTTTTGTCCACATGTGCCAGGCACTTTTCCTCTACTGAAGGTCTATACAAGGTACAAGAATAGGTAGGTACATAGTTTGAGAGGTAAGATTTTTGATTACCATTTGGTTTTGTGGTTTAGCAGGGATCAATAGTATCATGTAATTATTTGTGAATACAATAGGAATATTATGAAACTAATTTAATTTTGTCTGATATTCTAGTTAGAGAAAGAGTATTAGACAACTTGTCAGAGTCAATCTTTTTCACGATTTTGAAGCCATAAAAGTCATCCTTTCATAGAAACATGGAATCATAGAATCATTAAGGTTGGAAGAGACCTTCAAGATATCTTCTCCAACCATCACCCTACTACCAATATCACCGACTAAACGAAGTCCCTAAGTGCCACATCCAACCTTTCCTTGAACACCCCCAGGGACAGTGACACCACCACTTCCCTCGGCAACCTGCTCCAATGCCTGACTGCTCTTTCTGAGAAGAAATTCCTCCTAATTTCCAACCTAAACCTCCCCTGGTGCAAATTGAGGACATTCCCTGTAGTCCTATCACTAGTTACTTGTGAGAAGAGGCTGAACCCCAGCTTTCCACAACTTCCTTTCAGGGAGTTGTAGAGAGCAATAAGGTCTCCCCTGAGCCTCCTCTTCTCCAGACTAAACAACCCCAGTTCCCTCAGCTGCTCCTCATAGCACTTGTGTTCCAGGCCCTTCACCAGCTTCATAGCCCTTCTCTGGACACACTCCAGGGCCTCAATGTCTTTCTTGTAGTGAGGGGCCCAAAACTGAGCACAGTACTTGAAGTGCAGCCTCACCAGAGCAGAGTACAGAGGGACGATCACCTCCCTGGTCCTGCTGTCTACACTGTTCCTGATACAAGCCAGGATGCCATTGGCCTTCTTGGCCACCTGGGCACACTGTCACCTCATGTTCAGGCAAGAATCAATCAGCACCCCTGATCCTTTCCCTCTGCATAGCTTTCAAGCCACTCTGCCCAAGCCTGTAGTGATGCATGGGGTTGTTGTGGCCAAAGTGCAGGACCTGGCACTTAGCTATGTTGAACCTCATCCCATTGGCCTCTGCCCATTGACCCAGCCTGTCCAGGTCCTTCTGCAGGGCCTTCCTACCCTCCAGTAGATTGACACTTCCCCCCAGCTTGGTGTCATCTGCAGACTTACTGAAGGTGCATTCAATTACCTCATCCAAGTCATCAATAAAGATATTAAAGAAGATAGGCCCCAACACTGGGAACATCACTGGTGACCGGTCACCAGCTGGATTTCACTCCATTCACCACCACTCTCTGGGCCTGGCCATCCAGACAGTTTTTAACCCAGCAGAGCATGCACCTGTCCAAGCCATGGGCTGCCAGGGGAATACTGTGGAAAACCATGCCAAAGACCTTGCTGAAGTCTAGGTAGACTAAGTCAACAGGCTTTCCCTCATCCACCAGGTGGGTCATCCAGTCATAGAAGGAGATGAGGTTGGTCAGGCAGGACTTGGTTTGGGAGGAATGAGCATGGGAAAACAGAGCCCTAAGGTGGTAAGAGGGATGGGCTGCGTGTGAACAGGATGTTGGTCAGTATGAATGTCCAGCTGGGCTCTCCTTCAGCCACCACTGTCTATGCTGTTTTCTCACTGGGCTTTCCCAAGACTTTTTCCTGGATGAAGGGGCTCTATTCTGTGTGCACAGAGGTCTCCGTAGCAGCAGCCGGGGGGCCATGTGGCAGCAGGTCACTAGGACCAATGTGTCCGTGGTGCCAGCAAAGGAGGTGGTGAGCATTTGCAGGTCAGGGTGCAATCACAAGGAGGTCCAAGCTGAACTGGTCCACAGACAGGTGGAATGGCCAGGGGACCAGGGTTATGTAGGGGGACAGCCAGCAACACCATAGGGTATGGGAGTTGACTGAGGGTGTGTGTGTGTGTGTGTGTGTGTGTGCGTGCATGTCTGTACCAGCAGCTGGAGTGGGGCCATGGCCCCAGAGGCTTGTATGTCCATGTGCCAGCACATGGATTTGGGGGCAGCTGCTGAGCAAACTGAGCATCTGAGCCCAGATGCTGGAGGCATCCACACTGTATGCCTGTGTATTTATATATCAATAAATGAACCTTCAGCCTGGTGAACCAAAAGGAAATCAGGATGAGGCCATTGGCACTGTCTGTGTGAGTTCTGTGCTTTCTGTCTGTCTTATGTATGTGGCTAGATGTGTATAAGTACATATGTATTGTATATTTGTGCTTGTGTGTGCTTGTGCATATTGGGCACACAAGCTCAGCCTCACTGCTGCTTGGACCTGGGGACAAGGAGCTGCAGCAGCCTTGCCTCCACTGAATTACCACATTAGAAACCCCTAACAATATACTGCTTACCTTCTGTCTTTGAAAAATCACCCTGTCTGTGTTGCTTGATTTAATCAGAGTATAATCCCAGCAATAAACAGAATTAAAAAGGCAGGAGCAAGTCCAGCTTTGCAAAAATTTTGGCAACTGGTATTGTCTATGGTTTACAAACACTGTTGCAATGTTCAAAATAGTTACCTCTGATGTGCATACTTGTAACAGGCTTCAGACAAACTACCACTGTTTAGTTGGAAAGGCTTTCTCTGTATGAAAGGAAAAGTAATATTTGACAATTTTTCTGACTTTAAGAAAACTGAGAGGGAGGAGATAGAAAATGGTTGTAGGAGGTAGTTGATATTTCATTCACTTTGCATGCTGATTTGTGTAATCATCTGATCAGATGTGTTATTGGTCTGTGTGATTACCCTGAAATTAATTCACAATATTCTAATGAAGAGCCCCAAGTGAGTTACTTTACATTACTTTTTTGTTTGTATGTTTATAATAAACTCAAAACTTGTCTCAGTCATAGAGCAGGACATTCCTTTATGGTTAAGCTGATTAGCCTGGGATGATCTACCCCTATGCAGCACATAAGTGTTCCAGGGACCACCTGTGCTTCTGGAAGCATTAGATCATTCATAGTAGGAAACACAGGTAATACACTTCTGTCAAAGTAATTTTGCCATTAGAAATCCTCTTGTAATGGGTTTATGTGGAAAGGTTTTTGTAGCAGGCGGCCATAGGGGTGGCTTCTGTAGGAAGAATCTAGAAGCTGCTCCATGTTAGGTAAGGGCCCCGCTGCTGAGAAGAGCCAAGCCAGTAAGTGATGATGTTGTCTGCACCTCTGTGAGAGCATATTTAAGACAGGGAAAAAAAAAAACAAAAACACCACGCTGCACCTCACAGCAGCTGGGAGAGTGAAAGGAGTGAGAAACAGCCTTGCAGGCACCACGGTCAGTGAAGAAGGAGGGGGAGAGGTGCTCCAGGCACAGGAGCAGAAGTCCCCTGTGGCCTGTGGTGAAGACCATAGTGAAGCAGGCTGTCCCTCTGCAGCCCATGGAGTATCACAGTGGAGCAGGGTTCCACGCTGCAGCCCATGGAGGAGACCACAGTGGAGCAGGTGGACCTGCACCGACGGAGGCTGCAGCCTGTGGAGGACTCCTGCTGGAGCAGATTCTGGGCCGGACCAGTAGCCCGTGGAGAGGAGACCACCCAGGAGCAGGTGACCTGACAGGAGCTGCTGCCTGTGGGGGATCCAGGTGGGAGCAGTTTGCTCTTGAGGGATGGACCCTGTGGTATGCACCCATATCTGGAGCAGTTCTTGAAGAGCTGCTGCCTGTGGGAAACCCACGCTGGATCAGTTCAGCAAGGAGTGCACCCCGTGGGAGGGACCCCACAGCACAGGGGATGAGAGTCACTGAGAAGGAGTGGCGGCGAAGAAGCGCTATAGACTGACCATAACCCCTGTTCCCCTGTTCCCCTGTGCAGCTCGGGGAGAAGGAGGAGGTGGAAGAGGGTGGATGGGGGAGAAGGTGCTTTTTGTTTCTTTCCTTTGTTTCTCACTTTTCTAGCTTGTTAGTAATAGGCAATAAATCTTACTATCTCCCCATGCTGAGTCCGTTTTGCCCGTCACAATAATTGTTGAGTGATCTCCCCATCCTTATCTCAACCCTTGAGCCCTTTTCACTGTATTTTCTCCCCGTTTCTCGTTGAGAAAGGGGAGTGAGAGAGCGGTTGTGGTGGATCTCCAAAACCACCACACCCCTTCTAAAAGATACTTTAGCTACTAGTGAGAGAGGTACCTGAGGATGGAAGAAACTTATATGTTTTACAAGCAGGGACCTGGAACAAATTCTGGGTTTTCAAAATAACAGAGTTGCAGAAAAGCAATATAATCCATACTTGCAGTCCTGGTGACAATTTCATTTGAATTTTTATACATTAATATCATCTACACCTCCTGACAAATTCCATGGGTGCCTACAGAATAATTAATGTCATACAAATGATGTCACATAATGCTTGGGAAACATGTCGCTTAGAAATAGACACCTTGTATGAGGTTGCTATTTGTAAGTGGAATTCATCAGACATGCATTTAAATAGTCAGTAACTATCTTAATGGAAAGTAAAAACAGCTGTAATGTATTTAAATTACTGTGTAACTACTAGCACTAGTAGGCACCAGGAGGAATTATGGGGACCAAAACTCAGGTTATGAAATAAAAAGTAGCAATTTAGGAATCCATTATTACAGTTATCCAGATGTAAGTAAATCCTTTTATACATTATAGTAGAATCTGTAGTTGAAGTAATTTAGAATTGTATACCATTGAAGGCTACCTTTCCATCTCCCTGACTTTCCCTTTCAAGCAGCGATGCACTTAGTATTGAAACAGCAAACATGTTTTGCTCTTCCATTCACTGTCAGCAATCCAAATGCAGATGCTGCTAGCAGATTACACAGTCCTTTCACTTTCTCCTCCTCGGGCTAATGTTTCTATCTTGTTTAAAACTCAGAAAACAAACCTTGCATTGAATTGCATAGTTAAGTCATATATCAAGGTAGCTAAAATTATGGTGCTGTCTCTCAGCTCATTACATGTTAAATTACAGAGGATTATGGTTGTGGACTTCATGCTGGCATTTAACAACAAAAGAGACTCTGGTTGCAGTCCAGGTTAGATAAGAGCTAGACAGTTGGTCCATTAATCCACTGAACAATTTAACATCACTGAGTGCTAGCCTCAGAGGGTCTAAATTGGCTTAGTGGAGCTGTGCTGCTTTACTCTGAGGCCATGGCCCCATTTATTTATTTATTTATTTTAATCTGATTTGTTAGCTGAGACAGCCTAAGGGGTTAAGTTACACATAGAGAATATTTTACTGTAGTGCCAGATACCTACAGTTGACTTCAACTGATGACACAGTTATTACTTTGTTCTCAAATGCCAATACTCCTGTGCTTGGATAGTCTAATTCGTCTTGGAATATTGCATTATCTGTTATATGTTTCTGGGACAGACATAAAATACTTTTGGCTACTGAGTGTCCTGATGCTAGAACCTAAAAGAACAGAACTGTGAATTCATTCCTATCTGCCTCTCTTGATATCTTCATTCAGTTACTTGCAATTGATTGCAAAAATCTAGGCTCTCTATAGTCCAAGTTTCTATAACTATAAACTAGTAGATTCTCACCCCATTTCCTAATAATAATTCTGTCTGAAACCAGTGCCTTTAAATCTGAAGAAACTTCGATAGGGAGAAAAGATCTGTGAGAATACAGAGATTATCAGTTTGGCTCTGCATGAGCCACTTCATATCCACATCCAGGCACCTGCTTGCTCTCTGCCAGTTGGGTGATTGGCTCAGACACCGACTCCTATAAGCATCAGTACACTTCTTGGACAAAGTCACAGAAATGTTCAGGGCAGGGGATATGTTGGTTGCATGGGTATAGGGAAATTATGTTGCACGGGTATAGGCTGCAAATTTCAAACAGAGGAGAAAAAAATAGTAAATTGACATGTGCCAAGCAGCTGCAAGATTTACACCTTTGTTTCCTGCTGAAGGTTGAGAAGGTCAGCTTCCAAACCAGATTTTGGCACTTGCATTTACCATGTGAGAACTGATCCCCTGAGCTCTCCTCTCAGGACATTCTCCAAAAGTCTGGAAACAGAGTGTTACATTTCTTTGTTATTATTCATTCTACAAATAAATAACAGAATTATTGTTTGGTTTTTTTTTTTTTTTTAATTATTTTTATTTAATGAAACAAAGCCATAAAGGGGAATACAATCTTTCCTATTTCTTAACTCTGGGTGTGGTGAAGATGGATAAAAGTCTTCCATGATAGGCATGTCCCATACTGTTGTGGGTTAAACCCAATGGTCAGCTCAACACTATGAAGTTGAAAAAAAAAATAATAAAAAAAAAGTCAGTCAAGATAAAAAGTTGTTTAATAAGTGAATGAGAAGTGAAAGAACAGAGAAAGAAAACAAGACAAATGACTGACTCAAAGGCCACCACCTGCCATGGGAAGACGGATCCTCAGCCAGTTCATGAGCAAAAAAATGGCCAATCCCTAAACCCCTTCTTTTCCCTTTCTGTTGCCAAGCATGACATTATATGGCATGGAGTATTTCTTTGGTCAGTTTGGGTCATCTCTTGCAATCTCTTGCACAGCCTCATGTCTATTCACTGGAAGGCAGAGTGAGAAAGAGAGGAAGCCCTGATGCTGCAAGCACTGCTTGGCAGCAGCTAAAACATCAGTGTGCTATCAACACGGCTGTGGTCACAAATCTAAAACACAACACCATATGAACTGCTATGAAGAAAATTAATTCCATCCCAGCCAGACACAGTACAAGGAGTCATTTTAGATTGAGTATTTTAATCAAGTACAAAGTTTTCAAAGTACAAAGTACAAGTTTGCTTTTAAAATGAAAGGTTGTTGTGCCAAATGTCACTTTGGGGAAGCAGGCTGTGTTTCTTCCTCCTGCAATCGAAAAATTGATATGGTAAAAAGGCATGTGTTAAAATAAAGGAAGACTCTGCATCATTTTGCTTTGTAAATATTATTAACTGATATTTCATTTCTCATGGATAAATTGTTGGCTTTAATGTAAATTAGAAAGACTAATACAAGTTCTATCAGTATGATTGAGAAGCAAAGGCAGTACTGCAAGCAAGTACTATTACTTTCATATTTTCCAGATGAAAATGTTTCTCATGTGATTGAGAATGTGATGATCTGAGACTGGGGATGAGCTGTGGTAAAACTGAAAACAAAAGGGATTTAATTTTGTGGAACAGGAAAATTATGCTTAATAAATGGCAAAAACAATCCTCAAATATACATCTTAACCTAAAGGGAACCATGTCTTTGACTGATTTTTCATCAGCTGATAGATATTTCAGTCAGGCAGTTTTCCAATGATGTGTTATTTCTGAAATATGACATACAGACTGTAAATTATAAGAAATATATAGGTTATAAGAAACTTTTAATAAAGTATTTATTTACAATTTTTCAATGTACTAAATGTCACCAAAATACAGATGTCCTACATTAACAGGTTGTGTTAATGGCCAGCCATAGCAACTTTATAATATGGAAAACAGAAATAGAAGGAAAACCGACACAGCAGTACTAGAATCACTAGAATGCCTCTTGGATTTTCTACTTTGTTTTATAAAACAAAACACAATTATTATCTGAATGGACTACTATATTTGTGATATATACCAAGTCAATGAGAAAGCTCTCTTAAATCTGAGTAACATACTACTGCCGTGTTACTAGAGATAAACATTATATGCTGCTTTTATATCAGTCATAAAGGCAGAAGGAATTGTACTATTAACTGCATAAATCACAAAACCTTCAACATAATTTTCAATATAACAATTCTGAAACCTGAGTACAATGTTAAGCAATTTCTTGCTTTTATCAACTTGCCATGTCCAAATAGAAAAACATATGTTTTAGCTATGAATGTATCTTCTCAATTAAAAAAAAAAATAAATCCATTCATCTAATTTTGTACACAGTGGAGACATACTGTTCTTTCTTCTCCAGTAACAAGTCCCTACCATCTTGCAAATATATGGCTAAAGAGCCCATACACAAAGACCTAAATCATGTTCCAGCTTCTGTTTATTAATCTAGGAGGGTAAATTGTGCTGTCTCCAGACATTTGATTTTTAAATATTTTTTTATAAACTTTAATGGTTTCAAAATTTATTTGGAAATTCTCACATAAAGATTTTATTAATTTTGATACTGGGTACACAAAAAAGACTGCATTATGTAACTTTTAATATTGAGGACTGGTTTCTTTTTGTTTGCATGACATGAACTAGAAAATAATAAGTAAATAAAGGTAACTACATTTCTAATACGTTATTCAATCATATAAATGATGGCATGGAAAATAAGTTTTGCACACTAAACATTACTTGTTGGATTATGTTCTGGAGACGTAAAATGTTGATCAGACACCAACTCAGGCATATTAAAAATAAATTAAAAGTTACTTATGTTTGCTCAGTCAGTCACTTAGCTTTAAATAATATTTATTTTTCCTGGCCCTTTCTATTCGTATTCTCTTAACATCTTCCCTCATAAAAACAGAATGCCCAAAATTGGAGTCACTCTTTATGAGGAAAAAAATCCCTAAATGACTCAACTTTGGTTATAATCAGTGGGAGTTTCAGATACAAGGTTTTGGTCTAACGATTTAAAAGATATGGAGGAAGGTTGACATCTGTTTGCAGTGGTTATTACACAGTGGTGTCACAAAGAGCCTTGAGAGGAGGTAACAGAAACACCATCCTAGCCAGAGGCAGTTTTTCAGAGGAACCATCATACAGCAGTTGTTCAGCTTGTGATTGAGAGAGAAAAAGTCTTCACTATCTGTTTTCATGCTCTTGCTATGTCAAATTTCTTGATAACTGAGGAATTTTCTGATCCTTCATGTAAGCAGTTGAATTGGTTTGGATTAACAGAGAGCAGAAGTAAGTTAGAAAAGAAAGAAAGGAAGACGAAGGAAGGAAGGAAGGAAGGAAGAGAGAGAGAGAGAGAAAGAAAGAAAGAGAAAGAAAGAAAGAAAGAAAGAAAGAAAGAAAGAAAGAAAGAAAGAAAGAAAGAGAAAGAAAGAAAGAAAGAAAGAAAGAAAGAAAGAAAGAAAGAAAGAAAGAAAGAAAGAAAGAAAGAAAGAGAAAGAAAGAAAGAAAGAAAGAAAGAAAGAAAGAAAGAAAGAAAGAAAGAAAGAAAGAAAAAGAAAGAAAGAAAGAAAAGAAAGGAAGAAAGGAAGGAAGAAAGGAAGAAAGGAAGAAAGGAAGAAAGGAAGGAAGGAAGGAAGGAAGGAAGGAAGGAAGGAAGGAAGGAAGGAAGGAAGGAAGGAAGGAAGGAAGAAAGAGAAAGAAAGAGAAAGAAAAGAAAGGAAGAAAGGAAGAAAGGAAGAAAGGAAGGAAGAAAGGAAGAAAGGAAGAAAGGAAAGAAGAAAGGAAGAAAGGAAGAAAGGAAGAAAGGAAGAAAGGAAGGAAGGAAGGAAGGAAAGAAGGAAGGAAGGAAGGAAGGAAGAAAGAAAGAGAAAGAAAGAAAAGAAAGAAAGAAAAAGAAAAAGAAAGAAAGAAAGAAAAAGAAAGAAAGAAAGAAAGAAAGAAAGAAAGAAAGAAAGAAAGAAAGAAAGAAAGAAAGAAAGAAAGAAAGAAAAGAAAGAAAGAAAGAGAAAGAATATGACACACAAAGCAGTAGAACTGAGGCAATATAGCTTATAGGTTGCAATGGCCCTGTTTTTATAAACACTTTCTCAAAAAGTATACACAGCTTGCACAATTCTCTTCATACACCTTCAGGTAATATATTACCCTCTCTCTCTTTCAAGACTATTTCTACAGTTAAGGTTTAATTTTGCAGTTATTTTACAGCCAATATCTGACAGCATAGTTCTTAGAGTTTCTTACTTTCACTGACAACACAATGCTATACAAAGCATAACAAACTGAGGTGTACAGGGAAATGGAAGGAAGATGAAACTTCACAAGGTCTCATTTCAGCCAGGCTCCCTACGTCTGAAATACAAAATGACTCTATTTACAGAAAGTGTCATAGAATGGAAAACTTTGATTGAGTGTACTTTGTTGTGCTTCTTGGATACTTTTCCTTTCTGTGGAATTTGAGTTCATGCTTGGCTGAGTTTCAGATAGACACAACAGACATATTCCTTAGGTCATGTGGAGACTTTGTAGTTTTTCTTTAGCTGACTATATATGCATATATGTGCATAAACATATTACTGATCTTTAGCAGCTTGAATAAATGTTTGAAAATATGCCCTGTGCATAGTGCATGTAGTGATAGTCGCCTGAGTATTTAGACAGCCATTGACAATGAGAAAAATGAGAACAGGTAATAGTCAGGCAAGAAATTAATTTTTCCCATGCCTGCTACCTGGACCTGCCCCTGGTAGTCCTGCACCTGCCCGTAAGATAAGCAGAGCATACTAGATAAGGGCTGGCAAGCTGATATTAAGTATAACATGCCCAAACCATTGTTTGGGCATGTTCCCTTATTTCAGAACTGCTGTTCTCTACTACAGGTTTTCTAAGGATACAAGTAAACAACAGTGTATGAGATGACTTTTTTTCACAAATATGACTTTTTTTTTTTTTCCCCTCACATGATTCTAACCCAAAACAAATTTCATGAATTGAGTTTTCTCTTATCAGAGATGAAGATTTTCAGTCTGGAACATTTCCAGAAGCTCTGCACTGTATGATCTGCTTTCAAAGTGAAAGCAGCCCTTTTTGGCAGAGATATGTACCTCCTTCAACAGCAGTATTTTCTGCTTTGGAAAGTAAACTAGCAATGGTTCTATCCTTTTAAATTCATAGTTACTTATTTAACAGCAGCCAAACAAATTATATTATATATTATATTATATATTATATATTATATATTATACCAAACAAATCTGTAGAAAGTGTATCTAGGTTCCTGGTAAACTGGAAAAATATAGGCTGTTTGGACTACATGTACATAATGTATATACATACTCTTCCTCTGTACTATTAAATACCATAATATAGTGTCTGTATTGTGCCTAAGTATGTTGAGAATATTATGAAAGTGAAAGAATGAGAGAGCCAATGCTGATATTCATCTCAGATTTAGTGCAAGTTCTACTCTTTTATAAAGTGCATACAGATAATAAAGGTTAACTTCCCTTTTGTAGCTGTCTTTAGATAAGCTTTATGTCAACCATTCTCTTTCTTTGCCTTCAAATTAAAATAGACGAATATAGAATCTGGTCTTTATATTTTCACTAGTATTTACTAAGACTAGCAAAATAAAACATGCACAAATCCTTAAACAACTCCTCATAACCCCCAAAATATAAAATGAATGAGGCATTTATGAAAGAAGCATCTTATTACTGATGAAAAGTAAGACGTTAACAAGTGGCTGCAGTTCATATGTGACTGAATTTGTATATCTGATATCACATTTCAAACTATGTTGTCTTCTACTATCGTATACTAATTCTAATCCAGTACCAATTTGAACATAGAAGTGTCAACAGAAGGGATGGAGAAACTAAAGAGACACTGTGATAGACTGTGCATTGTTCTATTCAAAGTTTTCACTTCTAGAGAATCATAGAGCAATATGATCACAGAATCGTAGAATGGTTTGGGTTGGAAGGGATCATAAAAATTATATAATTTCAACCCCCCTGCCATGGTCTAGGACACCTCCCACCAGACCAGGTTGCTCAAAGCCCCATCCAACCTGGCCTTGAACACCTCCAGGAATGGGGCATCCACTTTTCTGGGCAACTTGTTCCAGTGCCTCATCACCCTCAGAGTAAAGAATTTCTTCCTCATATCTAGTCTAAATTTTTTTTTTTTTTTTTTTTTAGTTTAAAGCCATTACTCCTTGACCTATTACTATATTGCCTGACGAAGAGTCCATCCCCATCTTTCCTGTAGGCCCCCTCTAGGTACTGGAAGGCCACTGCAAGGTCTTCTTGGAGCCTTCTCTTCTCCAGGCTGAACAATCTGAATTCTCTCAGCCTGCCTTCATAGGAGAGGTACTCCATACCTTTGACCATCCTTGTGGCCCTCTTTTGGACTTGTTCTAATAGGTCCATGTCCTTCTTGTGGTAGGGGCCCCAGAGCTGAACACAGTATTCCAGATGGGGGTCTCATGAGAGCAAAGTAGAGGGGGAGAGTCCCTTCTTCCCTTCCCTTCCCTTCCCTTCCCTTCCCTTCCCTTCCCTTCCCTTCCCTTCCCTTCCCTTCCTTCCCTTCCCTTCCCTTCCCTTCCCTTCCCTTCCCTTCCCTTCCCTTCCTTCCCTTCCCTTCCCTTCCCTTCCCTTCCCTTCCCTTCCCTTCCCTTCCCTTCCCTTCCCTTCCCTTCCCTTCCCTTCCCTTCCCTTCCCTTCCCTTCCCTTCCCTTCCCTTCCCTTCCCTTCCCTTCCCTTCCCTTCCCTTCCCTTCCCTTCCCTTCCCTTCCCTTCCCTTCCCTTCCCTTCCCTTCCCTTCCCTTCCCTTCCCTTTTCCCTTCCCATTCCCTTCCCATTCCCTTCCCATTTCCATTTCCCTTCCCATTTCCATTTCCATTTCCCTTTGTACTGGGAGCCTCTAATCAGAATAGCTTATATAGTGTGACATCGTAAAAATAATGTAGCTGCAGTATTATAAGATGTAGGAATGAATTCTCATCACACAGATTCTTATTCAGTCAGTTGAGTAACTCCCTGAATAAATCTTTGGAATATTACGATTGATGAAAATAAGAGCAAAAGGCAGTAAACCGTAACTTTGGATATGCTACTCTGACAATTGCTGTCATTGGCTAAAAAATGGTTATTGAATAAAGGAAGAATTCATTTCATTTTTGCATGCATGCAAGATGACTAAAGAAATAATACTGCTAGGCTTAGGTATCAACCACTTGTGTACAAAAAAAAAAAAAAAGAAAATTGTGCAACGATTTTTTATAGCTAATATTCATTCTGTGCATGGATGATGAATTGTGTTCCTAATCTTTCACATACGTTATACTTACTTAAGTGTTGTTTTCCCCACAGAGCTCAGCAAACCTTTGTCCAAAATATATAGAAAGGAAAACAGTAAATGAGTTTTCTGGTCCAAATAGAGTTATACCAAAGTTACTGGGAATGACGTCAAGCCTATGTAAAGTTCTTGGGACAACAGAAAACACTAAGATAACAAGAGATGCTAAAATCAGTATTTATGTATGGAAAAAAAATGAAGCAGCTAGGAAAGATTCACAAAAACATATTTGCTATGTGAAACAGGTCATTTAAGAATTTTCTTCATTGCCCCCCTATGCTATTCCTGTAGAATTTTCAAAATAAATGGAAGTGTTCAGATTTGTACCTCTTTCTGAAAGTAGTCCATAAAAGCAGTGATTTCCAAGAAGCAGATGAACAATCTGTTGGCAGCCATTAGTGATTAGACTTTCCAGTCTGAAATGATTTTCTGCAATGTAAGAAAATAGTCATTTTTAAGGCATAACAGAAAAATTTCAAAATTAAGATGTTCTTAATAACACTTTTAATCAACACATATAGAGTCCAAAACTGATTAAATAAAGATGCCAAGAGACATTTTAAAAATAACTACTGACAATGGGCTTGTGATAATGTTGTCATAATAATTACCATTCACGGACTAAACACTAGAGCATTTTTCTTCTCACATAGTGTTCACATATAAATTTATGCTATATGACTGCAATAACAAGAGCATATTGTTGCTGAGAGAGTGTGTATATGAATCTTATTGATTGTTATAGATTCAACAGACTTCATCAAGTAGGAGAGCAAAGCTAATATTTTCAACTTCATGCCACAGTCTTTCTTAAATTCTGTATCATGTTAATATCTTAAACATTAGCAAAGTTAAAATCTTTATAACAGCACTAAAATGTTTTTAAATAGTTCTGCTGACATATGATTAAAACCCTTAAGTAAAAGAAAGCCCAGTGGCTTCTCTAATACAGTTATTTTAAAGACAGATTTCAAGTTTGCTCATGGACATTTACACAATCACTGGACAATTAGGTAAGGAGATTATATGGCCCTGTTTCATCTCCTCTTCGAGTCATAACTCTTTATTTATATTGCAGTCATTCTATTAACAGCTAACATGATGTCAGAATTACTACTGTAGTTGGAAAAAAAAAATCAAGTGATGAAGAGCTTTCCAGTAATGTTAGGAAAATATAAAATATAAAATAAAATAAAATAAAATAAAATAAAATAAAATAAAATAAAATAAAATAAAATAAAATAAAATAAAATAAAATAAAATAAAATAAAACAAAGCAAATATATTAGGTTTTCTCGCGATTCTACTTCATTTTTTTTCGGGACTTTAAATCTGAACTGTTCTAGTACATAGATATTCAAACATGAACAGATTTGTAAAACAGTAAGCAAGTCTCTACCTATTGTGTAATTTGGATTTATTTACTTTTTTTGATATTTACTCTGATTGATATACATCTGCACTGAAACTTCTTTTTCAAGTTTATTAAATACTGATAACTTCTGTTGCAACTGACAGACATTAAAATTTCATGCTAATGCATGCCAGAAAAAGCAGGAAAATCTTCCAGTTTGATAGAACTGAACCCATCAATTAAAGCTGAATTCAAAATGGCTGGTCAGTAGATGATCTCTGATGCATATTAAAATTAATCTTCTCAAAAAGCACAGAAAGTTCCTTCTTTAAATACTGTGGTCCTGTGAAAGAAGATATTTCTAAAAAAAAAAAAAAAAAAAGAGATTCTAATTGTTGTGATATAAAAAACTGCAAAGGGCAAAGAATTCCATTTTAAGAGAAAAGTAGTCTAAAAAATCTAGGTTGTCCCCTTTCATACTCAAAGCTTTCTCTGTATGGAGAAGTTTTCTGCCCCTTTTACCTCTTCTTAGAACTGTGATAGCAAAAGTTAGCAGAGAAAAGTTGTGTGAGTCCTAACATGCAGTTACGTAGCTGTGATCAAAGTGTAAGGAAGGTTGCCAAGAACTAACATATCCCAATGTCATACAACTCTTTATCATTCTCAGAACAATATGGCTACATGTTTTGATTTACCTGAAAATCCTACTCTAGTATTGTGCAGTAGAGTATCATAGAATCATAGACTCACGGCTTTGGTTCAAAGGGACCTTAAAGATCACTTAGTTCCAATGCCCCTGCCATGGGCAGGGATGCTGCCCACTAGATCAGGTTGCCCAGGGCCTCAACCATCCTGGTCTTGAACACCTCCAGAGATGGAGAATCTACAACTTCACTGGAACATCTTTTCTTGCCCTATTCTTTTCAAATTTTGGTTTACTTTCAGCCAGAAAATGGACTTTGGAATTCTTCAATAATGTTAGTAGCTTAGAAAAACTAAACATTTTTTTTTCCCCTTCTCTTCAAAGAAAACATCTAATATTCAGGCATGAGGTTTGGACAGATCTGCTGAATGAACATTAACCTCAGTCACATTAAAATTGTTTGCTGACTTGCCTTTTAGGATGAAAAAATAGATGATCAAATTATTACCTGAGAAGTATTATTACATACACCCAAAAGGAAAAAAATATGAGTCAGTATCTATATCTGCATTCATGAATCTGAATGAGAAATGAAAAGGAAGTAAACGAGAAACTAAATGAGCTGGACCATTATTAATCCATTACCATTATTACTATTATTGTAATAGCTAACATTACAAGAGCAATTATTACAAAATATTACAAGTGCTGGGTCCTGCACCTGGGAGGGGGCAACCCTGCCTATACCTACAGACTGGGTGACAAGATGCTGGACAGCAGCCCCGCAGAGAGGGATCTGGGGGTTGTGGTTGATAGCAAGCTGAATATTAGCCAGCAGTGTGCCCTGGCAGCCAGGAGGGCCAAACGTATCCTGGGGTGCATCAAGCACGAAATCGCTAGTCAGTCGAGGGAAGTGATTGTCCTGCTCTACTCTGCACTGGTGCGGCCTCACCTTGAGTACTCAGTACAGTTCTGGGCACCACAGTACAAAAAGGATATGTAACTATTGGAGAGTGTCCAGAGAAGGGCTACTAAGATGGTGAAGGGCCTAGAGGGCAAGACATATGAGGAGCAGCTGAGGTCACTTGGCCTGTTCAGCCTGGAAAAGAGGAGGCTGAGGGGAGATCTCATTGCAGTTTACAGCTTCCTTATAAGGGGGAGTGGAGGGGCAGGCGCTGATCTATTCTCTTTAGTGACCAGTAATAGGACCTGGAGGAATGGTGTCAAGCTGCGACAGGGGAGGTTCAGGCTGGATATCAGGAAGAGGTTCTTCACCAAGAGGGTTGTCTCACAATGGAACAGGCTCACCAGGGACATAGTCATGGCACCAAGCCTGTTGGAGTTTAAGAAGCGTTTGGACTGTGCTCTTAGTCATATGGTCTGAATTTTTGGGTAGACCTTTGTGGTTCCAGGAGTTGGACTCTATGATCCTTACGGGTCCCTTCCAACTCGGGATATTCTATGATTCTATGATAATATCTAGTTTAACACAGAATTTACAATACTTTGTAGTTCTGCTTAGACTAGTTTGCTTTGTTTTAATTCATTATGCTATGTCCCTTATCTTTTATGTTTATTGTCTTAACAATCTTTTCAGTAGAGATCAAATATTAAGATTTCCCCTTCCGTGGGATTTCTATATGGAGCAGAATAGAAAGAGATCCTCAGTTTGGCCATACAAAACCTGAACTCTCTTTTTAGTTTCAACAGGAAGATTGGATGATATTAAATTTGAAATTCTTTCTTATCTTTGCTGGAACTGTATCATAGTCTGTAGGATTAGTTTCTACTTGCCTGGACTAGATAAAATTGATCCTGTCCTTCAGGAAGTACATGGTATTCCTATTAATTTTCTCCATCTTTGCTTAGGATATGGAGGTAGGAGCAACTTCTAACACCCATTCAATTTGGGAATAAGACTCTAGGTTTGATAAAGGAATTAAGATAGTCTCATTCAAAAACTGTGAAAAGAACACTTTATTAGCTAGAAAAAATGTTGGAGAGAAGACAGCACATCCCAGCAGCCTGGAGAAAGAAAAGATGAGTTTAGTTTTTGAACAACCATTATCAATTATTTCATTACGCTGGAGACAAGAATGAACTTTCTTTTAATATGTCATAATTACAGACTAACAAGAGCATCTTCTATATTCATTAAGTAAATCTCACTTCCCAGACAGGAAGAATTTAAAAAACAGTGTGGAAATTAAATATGCAACCATGGGGGACCTTATTGTCTACAGCTACCTGAAAGGAAGTTGTGGGGAGCTGAGGGTCAGCCTCTTGCAGATAACTAGCAATAGGACTAGAGGGAATGGCCTCAAGTTGCACCAGGGGAGGTTTAGGTTGGATTTTTTTTTTCTCTCAGAAAGAGTAGAAAAACATTGGTACAGGTTGCCCACAGAGGTGGTGGAGTCATCATCGCCGAGGATCTTTAAGGAAAGGTTGGACATGGTGCTTAGGCACATGGTCTAGTGGGTGATATTGATGGGAGGGGTATGGTTGGACCAGATGATCTTGGAGGTCTTTTCCAACCTTAATGATTCTATGATTCTATGATTTGGTCTTCTTAAAAATCTTTTTTCTTTTATGTGTTCTAACACATGAATAACAAAAGTAATATAATTAATGAACCATTATGCTTTTCAGATTCTTCCTTCCTTCCTTCCTTCCTTCCTTCCTTGCTTCCTTCCTTCCTTCCTTCCTTCCTTCCTTCATTTCTTGCTTGCTTGCTTGCTTGCTTGCTTTTTTTCCTACTTGCTTGCTTGCTGGTAACAACTGGCTGTCCACATTAATTGAGATATAACCAGCCAGCATTCTGATAATTAAAGATGCAAACAATCATCTAAGTGAGTTTTATTGGTTGCGTTTCTTCTTGTTCAAATAATTAATATCATATTATAAATAATATATATTTTAATTACTGAGGGATAAAATGGAATTCTGTCGGTATCCTGTTTCAACATTCAATGCGTATTCAAAAAAATAAAATAAAATAGACTTTAGAAATTTCTTATGAATCTAACCAGTCACACTCTGTAATGAGTTAAACTTGTTCAGGATATAATGGGAAAAAAGATTATATTTCAGTACCTGGGGGAAGACCAAATGCAAAGGGACAGTTTTGGGCTCCATTCTGATAAACTCCGGTTTACTTTTCTGTCATAAAACTCATCCAACAGTATAAGCAAAGGGACAGATGAACTGTTCTGAACTTCCTCCCTCTATGTTCACAGAATCCATTTTTCACAATTTTCTTCTGATAGGATCCCAGCAGAGAAACATACTAAAGCACAAGGTAATTCCTTACTATGTTAGAAAGTCATAAGAGAGAACTATGACAATCTAATCTGACATGCTATAAAACACATATCAATGACGTTCAAGCACAGATACTACTTAGTACTACTTAGTACTACTTAGCACTGTTTATTTCCAAAAGGGTACACAGTATGACTTATGGGTGTGGAGATAAAAATAAGTTATTTTTCCATTAGCTATTTAAAAACGATTTAAACTATTTTGAAGCTTTTAAATAAGCAGAAGTTTATTTGTAGTTAAATATACCTATATACGTAGTCATATAATTTAACAAAATGAAAACTTAGTGAAAATGTGTTCATTTGAATAAGACATTCATTAGCATATTTTTTCCTTGTTCTGTATTTATTGTTATGTATTTATTGTTATGTATTTATTTATTTATTTTTTAAGAGTTTGATGGAGTTTTTGGTGAAAGCAAGAGACAGGGAAGCTGATGATTTGGACCCTGAAAGACTGAGGGTAATGGAGAGAGAGATGTGGGTCATTTCTTTCTTTCTTGAGAGTCCTCTGGGCTAAGGTAGAATGGCAGAGGAAGCCAACCCTCCCACTTTCACGTCGACAAGACTACACAGAACATATGTATCCTCTAAGCACATAAGGGTAGACTAACATCAATCTCACTTTCTTCACTGACAGAAAAAAAAAAAAAAAGAAAAGCAGAAATTTTAAAATCATTTTGTGACACCAAACTTTTCTCTTACTTCACCTGAAGGATGATCTCTTAATGATCATCTTTATACTTCCTATTCTGTAACTAAACAGTTAAGTTGTGAATGCTCAAATTCCACATCATTCTGAGCAGTTCCCTAGCATGCCAGATGAGGCAAGAGGAACAGAGGGAGCCAGGGGGTACAAACCTACACACACCTCAATTTACCTTTCATTATATATATTTTAAAACAGTGTTGTTTTTTTTTGTTGTTGTTATTGTTTTTTTTCAGGTATAAGAAGAATGTATTGGTCTTTAAACAAAGGTCTTCCACGATCATCCAAATAATTGAGTTGAAAAGAAACTGTGCCTTTCCCCTAGCCTAAAAATCCTGAATGAGTTCTAGCTGTCATCCAATTGAGAAATCTATGCACAGCAGTTCAGTCATTCCTTTAAAATACTCAGAGATAAATGAGTTACGTGGTTTTTTTTTTCTTCCTATATTTTGTCAGTTAACTTCATAGGATTAAGTTTATTATTATTTCTGTGCTGTCAGGTTGCAGACCTGGGACTTTTGGATGAGGGGTGAAGCTGCAGACCTCAGAATCAAATATCTGATCTCAAAAGCGGAAGCCTGAAAAATCATAACTTTTTTCTTTTCCCCTTAGAAAAAGGATGTGTCATACGTGACTCAGGTATGCTTACCACAAAGGACCTATTCCAAGGAACATCCTGTTGCTATAACATAATGCAAAGTTTGACTTTTGGTTATGGAAGAAATAAGATTCCATATTATGGCTTATTATATACAGAAAAAAAAAATTCATTTCAAATTAACTTGATTGTATTTACCATAAGAAGGGTTTTATTCACACAAGGGTTTTATTCACTCTTCAACCTAAAGTATTTCACATGTTCTTAAATGATTTAGTCCCAAGAAGGAGTCTCCTCTGTAGAATGGAAATCAAAATGTCTTCAAATCTGCAGATTAAGCAATACAAAATAACAGCGCTGACAAGCAGAGCTATTTTATAACGATAATTAAGATCTCGCTAAGGTATGGTCTGACTACATGTTGCGTCAGTTTGTACTGATGGTTGTCAGATGGCTATAATATTGCAGGCAATACATAGAAAACAAACTGTGTAAAGACCAAACAAACAAGCAAAACAAAACAAAACAAAACAAAAATTATACTCTAAGTATTACAAGGTACATTGAAGCCCTGTTATCATGGTTAAGGAAGTACTGGGGCATTAAAAAAGTGTATATTTGCTAGTACAATTATGAAGGTAAGTTCTGTTTTACAACTCTGTGTGGAGACAGTTTATGTGTAGCAGATTGCTAATGCTTCTCTAGCATGTCTTGCCAGACCCATGTTTTGTCTCTGCACAAAGTCAACACAGCACTACACTTTCAATAATAAACTCTTGTGGAGATAAACAGGCTTGAATGGAAACCAGCCCCACTGTAAACTCAGGAGGGTAAACTCACTCCTGAGTAAACAGAACATGACCAGGAAAAATAATAGAATCATAGAATCATGTAGGTTGGAAAAGATCTTTAAGATATCAAGAACAACCATCAACCTGACCTACCAAATCCCATACTAAACCGTGTCCCTTGGTGCCAAATCCACACATTTCTTTAATACTTCCAAAATACTCACTACACTGAGCAGCCTGTTCCAATGCTTCACCAACCTCTCCATGAAGAAATTCTTCCTAATACCCAATCTAAACTTCCAATGGCACAACCTGAGACCATTTCCTTGTGTCCTATCACTCGTCACCTGAGACCAGTGCACAACGTCCCTCTTGGTGAAGAACCTCTTCCTGATATCCAGCCTGAACCTCCCCTGTCGCAGCTTGACACCATTCCTCCAGGTCCTATTACTGGTCACTAAAGAGAATAGATCAGCGCCTGCCCCTCCACTCCCCCTTATAAGGAAGCTGTAAACTGCAATGAGGTCTCCCCTCAGCCTCCTCTTTTCCAGGCTGAACAGGCCAAGTGACCTCAGCTGCTCCTCATATGTCTTGCCCTCTAGGCCCTTCACCATCTTAGTAGCCCTTCTCTGGACACTCTCCAATAGTTACACATCCTTTTTGTACTGTGGTGCCCAGAACTGTACTGAGTACTCAAGGTGAGGCCGCACCAGTGCAGAGTAGAGCAGGACAATCACTTCCCTCGACTGACTAGCGATTTCGTGCTTGATGCACCCCAGGATACGTTTGGCCCTCCTGGCTGCCAGGGCACACTGCTGGCTAATATTCAGCTTGCTATCAACCACAACCCCCAGATCCCTCTCTGCGGGGCTGCTGTCCAGCATCTTGTCACCCAGTCTGTAGGTATAGGCAGGGTTGCCCCTTCCCAGGTGCAGGACCCAGCACTTGCTTTTGTTAAACTTCATGCGGTTGGCGATCGCCCAGCTCTCCAATCTGTCCAGATCTCTCTGCATGACCCTTCCAACCTCAACAGAGTCAACAACTCTTCCAAGTTAGTGTCATCAGCAAATTTGCTCAAAACACCTTCTAGTCCTACATCCAAATAGTTTATAAAAATGTTGAAGACAACTGGCCCTAAAATGGAGTCTTGGAGGACCCCACTGGTGACCGGCTGCCAGTCTGATGTGGACCCATTTACCACAACCCTTTGAGCTGTACTCGTCAGCCCGTTATTCCCCCTTTGTATGACATTTTTTCTAGCTGTGTGCTGGACATTTTGTCCAATAGTATCCTATGGGAAACTGTGTCAAAAGCTTTGCTGAAGTCCAAAAAGATCACATCAGCTGGTTTCCCTTGATCGACTACATGGATGATCTTATCATAAAAGGAAATCAAATTTGTCTAACAGGACCTACCTCTCATGAACCCATGTTGGCTGGGACCAATGACTGCATTGTCCCCCGGGTGAGCTTCAATAACTTAAAGAATTTGGTAAAATATCCATTTTGCTTAACAAAGACTTAAAACAGTACATAGCCACTGTTTCATAAAATTCTTCCATGGAATAAAGTCTCTTATAATAGTGCTGTGACTGTAAAAAGAAATACGTTGCATTTCAAGTAACATTTGAGAAAACATAAGCTTTTCGTGCCACAGGTTGTGGAGTGTGGTTCTGGAAAATACTATATTAACAACTTTTAACATTTAGATATACACAATCTGTGAAGTACTGCATAGTTTAACTTTGTACCAATTGAAAGTTCTTAGCTGTTTTGGAGTGCCAAAGGTAAACTCAAAGTTCACTAAGCTTTCAAATGGATCAAGTGTTTTGTGATACTTTAGAAAGAAAGCTATATAAATATGATTTCAGCATTTCAAGAGATGTACTTCAACTTTCAGTATGTGCTACTGAGAGAAAGTAAAAGGGTTTCAATCCTTCTGCTGCTTCCATGTTGGAAGATATGTGCTTGTATGCCCAGCAATCTTTCCAACTTTACCACTATTTCTATCAAAACAGAAAATAAAGGTATAAATCTCAATAAAGCTAATAATTTTGCAGATTGCCTCTTCAAGTATAAGGGCTCTTGTTTGTTACAATTACTTAAGACTTCGTAACTAGTGTCAGAAATCTGTGGAAGGCTGCTAATATTTAGCATACACTGTGCCTGCTTGTATTGTATACCGGAAACAGTTCAGTGAGATTCTGCTCAGAGAAGACTTCTAAAACATTGAATCATCGAATCATAAAGGTTGGAAAAGACCTCCAAGATCATCCTGTCCAACCATCACCCTACCACTAATATCACCATGTCCCATGTCCCTAAGTGCCACGTCCAACCCTGCCTTAAACACCCACAAGGACTATGACTCCACCACCTCCATGGGCAACCCAATCCAATACTTATCTACTCTTTCTGAGAAGAAATATCTCCTGACTTCCAACCAAAACCTCCCCTGGCGCAACTTGAGGCCATTCCCTGTAGTCCTATTCCTAGTTATGTGCGAGAAGAGGCTGACACCCAGCTCCCCACAACTTCCTTTCAGGGAGTTGTAGAGAGCAATAAGGTCTCCCCTGAGCCTCCTCTTCTCCAGACTAAACAACCCCAGTTCCCTCAGCTGCTCCTCATAGGACTTGTGTTCCAGGCCCTTCACCAGCTTCATAGCCCTTCTCTGGACACACTCCAGGGCCTCAATGTCTTTCTTGTAGTGAGGGGCCCAAAACTGAGCACAGTACTTGAAGTGCAGCCTCACCAGAGCAGAGTACAGGGGAATGATCACCTCCCTGGTCCTGCTGTCTACACTATTCCTGATACAAGCCAGGATGCCATTGGCCCTCCTGGCCACGAGGGCACACTGACACCTCATGTTCAGGCAAGAATCAATCAGCACCCCCTGATCCTTTCCCCCTGCACAGCTTTCAAGCCACTCTGCCCAAGCCTGTAGTGATGCATGGGGTTGTTGTGGCCAAAGGGCAGGACCTGGCACTTAGCTATGTTGAACCTCATCCCACTGGCCTCTGCCCATTGACCCAGCCTGTCCAGGTCCCTCTGCAGGGCTTTCCTGCCCTTTGGCAGATCAATGTTTCCCCCCAGCTTGGTGTCATCTGCAAACTTACTGAGGGTGCACTTAATTCCCTTGTACTTTAAAGAATCAATTTGCCTCTGCACTACTGTTTCAGTAATTTTATTGCTATGTAAATGTTTTGGCATATATCAATTAGTATTAGCTATAACAATGTTTAGTGCAAATGTTCTCCTGGAGACATAATGAGGAGCAAACATACATTTTCAGAAAAAAATCTGCCTAACAAATTTACACTTAGTAGGCTTACTAAATGTAACCAGCAAAGTACCCCAGTTTTAGGCCTTTTATTTTTCCTAATTGTCAGTTAATATAAAATGAATGTCTGAATTTAAACTCAAGCATAATAGTGCATTCATTTGTCAAGCTCCTTCTAATAACTTCGGACAGTCACCAGATTCATATTAATTAGGTCAAAATTAACCTAAATTCAGATTGTCACCAGAGATCAGAAATTGGTTAAAAAGGATTTTTTTTTCTCATTGTAATTACTTTACTGTCAAAAGAAGAATAATTTATGTTGCTAAAAAGCATATAATCTGAAATGAACTGAGAACTGACTTAGAGAAATTAGAAAGTGAAGTTATTGTTACTGTGTTGTCTAAGAGGCAGTGGAACAGACTAGATGATGAATATTGGTTTTACCATGTAATTTCTCCTATACTTAAAACTATATAATATTTAGTGTAATACATGTTTTTTCTGAAATGTTCAGTGACTTATTTGAAAGATTTGGATCCATCTTTGGCTACATTATAGTTACATCTACATGAGCAACCTGTGCAGTTGTAGAGGGAAGAACCAGGACTTGATGAAATCTGTTATGGTTCTGGGACCGTTTGTCCCCGCTACATGTTTACTGGAAACAAAATTTGTTCTAGGTGTTCTGCCTGGGTTTTTATCCTGTGTCTGTATAGGGGGGATATGAAATAGACGTTTGTGCAGCCATAACAGCTAGTTAACAGTTTGTGCAGCCATAACATCACTACCAGAGCACTACACCTGTAGAACCAAGCTGCCAAAAGACCTCTGAAGATATGCACTTTCCTGTGGAACAAAACTCTTTGAGTTCACTTTGCAAGTCAGTTGCTCAAAATGGTGCCTGGTATGTGACTTCAAGCTTGGTTTTCGTGCAGAGGTACTGTACTTCATTTCATACAACATGACTCCAAATCCACATTGAAATGATAACCCTTGCCATGCTCCTAAGCAGTAATGTAGAGGAATGTTTTGTCTCCTGCTTGGCCTTAATATCTGATTTTCCCTGAGGAAGAAAAGGATAATGAGTGGTGCATGTTTGGCTCCCAGCCCAAGATGGAATCAACAGGCAGTTGAATTATGTACCTTGCACCAGCAACTGGGAAACATTCCCAAGCCCCATGCCTTGGACAAAGAAAAGTCTGAAATATTTTAGTATCTGAAACATATAAAAGGAGGCAATGCACTAGAAATCTAACTGAATTGCATTAGGAAAATTTTAGAATAATAATTCCATATTATTGTTTAATTCCATAATTAAATTCCATAATTAAATTAGTATTTAATTTTAGGTCTAGGAAAAGCACCTTTAAATTAATCGCAGTGGAAAAATACACATTTTTATTTAACGTGAATATAACTCAAAATATTCTGGTAGTACAGCTTTACTAAAACAAACAAACAAACAAATATATCAGAAGAAGTAATGTTTAGACATTCTGTGACAAAGTTTTGTGTTTGAGGCCAGTACAGGATGAAACAGTGGAAGAACTGGGGTGTTCAGTTCTAAACCTGGCTTTATCCCTTTAGGAAAAACAATAATACTAAAAAAAAAAAAAAAAAAAAAGATCTCATGAAGGGAGAAAAAATAACCAATGTTTTTGTTGCACACTTGTTGCACTTGTTGCACAGATCACTTCTTATCATTGTCCTCCTGTACTTAGTTTACCTTTATTTGTTAGCACATAGTTAACAGGCTAAAAACTGAAAGTAGTTGAAACTCTTTTGGCCTAGCAGCTGGTTGTCACTGAAGCATGATCAATGCAGCAATAGAGAATTAGTTACATACTGCTGTGGTAGTATCATTATGCTTTCTGTTTGTCTTAAAACTCAAGCCTTAGAGTCATATGATTACAGAGACAGATTTTTATTAGTATTTTTATTTTATTAAAGCAGCAAATTCTTAGTTCTTAGAGCTTTGAATATAATCTTAATCTGTAAAATTCCAGAGGTTTACTTTTTATTTACTTCATGATTTTGAAGCCAGTCATGCTTCCCTGAGGAGAAATAGTTATAGTATGTCATAATTTTTCAAATGCTAGCACAGATAATGCAAATACATTAAGCAGAGTGTTAGTTGAAAATGGTGTTACTCACTAGGGTATTAAAAAGCAGTTCAAGACTCCTTGCAGTGCCCCAAGTTCTGTGATAGTCTCTTTGTGTGCTGATAAATTTAAGGTAAATATGATATCTCAAAGTTTTAAAATGAAGGACACAAACCTATTTACATTCATGACTGTCCCACAGAATTTTCCTTTTAGGTGCATTTGAAATGGAAATGTTTCTTGAAAGGCTTGAATCTTCTCTCACTTATGTCAGTTATACAGCAATGCTAGTTTATTGACATCATTTAAATTACTCTTGAATTATAGTTTTTTGATTTATGTGAGAATCTGGTCTTCTGTTACATGCTGAGCACAGCATTGTTTATTTTATCTTATTTTTTTAGAACCGAATTAATAGTGGTCACTGTCACTGTAAAGTGAAAGTCTGTCAATTCAACATGAATAACCTATTTTTGTGAATTTTCAACCAGAACACATTACTTTAAGAAACACAGTGAAATGAGTGATGCTAGTGTGATTTGCTGAAAGAACTGTCACTATCTTCAATATGCTCTACACAGGCTACAATTGTACAATAGTAATAATATGGGCTAAGTCCATACACAGTTAACAAACACTGTATGCAAGAAGCTCTACTTAAAAATAAATAAATAAATAAATAAATTGAGAAGTTACATATTTGAAGTGGGACATAGCTAATAAATTGTATGGCGTTTTCATATACATCCTTTTTCACATCAATTGCAATCATAAAATCTAGCAAGAAATTTTAATAACATGGCAGTTTGGGTTTACCAGCAGTTCATATTTGGGTTTTGATGCACTGATGTTACAATATTGCAGGAGTCAGCGTGCATCACTAGAGTAGTGGTTCTGATGGTGTATGCGGATACCTTACAAAATTGTTAGATAATTTTCAAAGTTAGGTCTGTTAAAGAATTTAAAGTCTTTAGAAACTACAAGTATTATTTAACCCTGATTGTATGTTGGAATTTTCTGTTTCTATAGTCAAGTCTGTATTTTTTAATAAAATATATTTGTTCCATGCATTTTCACTGGTGTAGAGCATCATTTCTGTTTTATAATGGCTGAAAGTCTTTGGTTTTGTTTTATGGTCTTTGAGTATAATATTATCAATGTGAACAAAAGATGGGTTTGTACAAACCTAGTTGTTTTCCATAAGACATTAAAAAATCATTATTTAAGTTCATGCAGAACATCTTAATGAAGACTCTGGAGAATGATGCTCAGAGGTATTGAAAGACCTTATTAAAATAGTAAATATTAACCTTATTGATGGAAAATATTTTCTTATCCTTTAAAGAATTTTCTGAAGATGTTGACTTCAACTGGTAGTGCTTTATACTTGTCCAAAAAAGAATATTGCTTGGGCACAACCAAGAACCTTCTGCTTGTCTAAAGCTTGAAATAACATATTTTGTCATTAAAATTTACTCTAGAAGTTAGAGCTTGAAATCCTGTGACCTTTCCTCCAATGTACGGTGTCTGTGCAAACAAGTATTTCTATGAATACTTTTTCCAAACCTGTCTGGAAAAAAAAAAAAAAAAAAAAAAAAAAAAAGATCTATTTAAATATAGAATGAAAGAAACACAAAGGAATGAGTGAGAATACTTAAAATTCTTAATGTTATATGAATATACTTAAGTACCACTCTTTTCTTACTTGTGAGAAGTTCAAAGCCAATAAGCAGGAAGCAACAGACATCCTTAGAATGTTAGAGTACTAAAATCTAACTGAGAGTTTGCTTATTTCATCAATTTTTGAAAAAAAAAAATAGAATAGAGTGAAAGAGCATTGCTTAGTTGTCACAACTTTATGAATTGTTTCTAAATATTGTTTGTGCAATGTTATAAGCAATGTCATTGCTTACAAACTGTTCACAAATATATCTTCAATCTGTCCTATACATTAATATATCTTCTTGAAATTAAACAATTTAATTTTCTCTGGAGCATAAGTATGAAATATGCCTAATATTTAAACATTGGAGATGAACCTTTTAGGTTGTTAAAAAATCATTTCATTTGCTACCTTATAGCAGCAAAGAAGAGAAATAAAATTAACTGCACAAATAAGTCAAACTAATTTATTTCTATATAAGACTGTCTACACCTTGGGCAATTAGTGATTTAGTAGGAGAAGCTAAACATTGAGCAGGGAACTGAGTAATGGAGTGAGACAAAACAGAACGTCTCCAGGAAACTATTAGTTCAGCATATTGGCTTTTAGTGTTTAAAAAATAATTAAAAATATATAAATAAATAAAAATTGCTATTGCTAGTTACTATGTAAGATTTAAAATATGTTCTGAAGATGTTTAATTCTCTCCTAAAACCTGTATTTACTTTCTTGAATACTAATTCCATGGTTCACTTCCTTTACTAGTGATGACTCAGAAGAGGAAGCCTCTAAGACACTTAGACAGCAATATTCACTGTGTAGACATACAGTCCTTGATCAAAATGCCAGTTGTAATTTTCACTGTAAGAATCTTTTCTTAATTTCTCTCTTGGTTTCTTTCAAGTCAATGAACTTAAAATCTATCTATTTCACGTTGCTTTCATGTTAAATAATGTGATCAAATTCTGAACGGTTATTAAGTTCAATGGCTAAAATATATGAAGATTGATTTGAAATAAGAATTTAAAATATTTTCACAAAAGCAAAAAAAGTGAGCTACTGCTTCAGTTTGAACTAAGCGTTTTACTTTACACATCTTCAATAAGATGTGTCATTTGGGAGCCTCTGTAAAAAATACTGGAGAAATTCTAGGTTTACTATTGTACCTCTTCACATGAGCCAACATAATGATTGCATATGGAAAGTAAATAGAAAATCCAGATCCAGTCCTTCTGCTTACATAGATCTGAAGAGGAAGAATTTCAGATATCAACTAAAAATTCTAATGTTGTGTAAGGTATTGAAGTAGGAGAGTAAAATCACATTTAATCCTGACTTATTCTTTATCTATGAACATAAGTGTGCAAGGCCTCTTTATTTATCAATTCACTGTTTTTAGACTAAATAAATAAATAGTTCATCTTCTTCAGTGGAAACTGTTATGGGAATCCTCTTTGAACAAAATTTTTAAAACTGTAAGTTGAATGTAGGTACATTTTTCTGACAAATAAATTAGAACACAAAAAGGGAAAGAAAAAAAAAAGAAAGAAAAAATCCTATCCTATCTTCCAGTACTTAGTCACATAACATTCACCTTTTACTATTTTTGTAACCTTTGCTAAGGTTGCAGTTTACCTGTTGGGATCTTGATACAGCTATATCCCTTACAGTCTAAAACATTTGAAGATCTGATGGTCTGAAGACTCTAAGATATTATGATTATTTGACTTAATCTTATGCTTTACATACCACATGGAACCTTATCCTGTAGTTTCTACATAAAAAGTTCCTCACAAACAGTAAAAATACACGTGTAACATAACACAATGACAACAGCATTTTTCACTCATAATTAAGAACACTATTTCACTAACACTTCATTTCATGAGAGAATGGAAATATCTCCCTCTCATTCTCATTCTCACTGCAGTTGAAAATGATGGGCAAAGTTTCTACCTTAAGTGGTTTTTGTTTGGTTGGGTGTTTTTTTAGAGAATTTTGAAATTAAATAAATGGTTTAAATCTATGCAGTTAAAGATCACGGATGTCTTAGGTAATTAAACAGGGGAACACATACGTTTGTCATAACTATCAAATGTGATCTGAAAAGAGGTTGTGTGTTGCTGAAGAATGAAGCAAGGGGTAGACTTATTGGGTACTAGCAATTAATATAATTACTGACTTGTGCAAACTGCTTTTTCAGGAAGAATGAGGTAACTTTAACTCTTTCCTGGACATTTATAGATTCCATTGATATATTTTATGTTCTATTCATAAGATACAGGAAAAAGTAACACTACATGGGAAAGGAGACAATCAATTCATATTATTTATGAGCCTAACTCATAAATAATAAATAAATAAATAAAAACTCTGGGCACTCACAATTTAATCCAGATGTTTTAGACTATTTTTGTTTGTTTGTTTTCTTGCTTGTTTTTGTTTAAGCACTAAAATAATAGTTTCTTGGAGTCTATGCTATAGACTGTAGTAGCAATCTTGTATGCAATCATTTCTAATTTGTATTTCCTGTCCTGAACACATTTATATCAATATACCTATACACTAAAGTACAGCAGGAAGCTCATTTAAAATCACCTGAATAATACTTCGGATTAGTTGGAAAAAAAATAATAAATAAATAAAAATAAAAAGAAGTCTGTATTCAAGCCTAGAAAGGAATTTGCTATGACACTGGGCTTCACGGAGCTTGAATTTACAACTACCTAAATTCTATCAATAACATATTTCAGCCCACTGTAATATACCTACTCTGTGAATGAGGTGGCCTTCAGTGTAGCATTTGCCAGAAAAAAACACACTGGTATTTTCATGAAATTATGTAGCAATATAGCTATGAATAATGTTTAATTTAAGATATTAGCAAGCTATAGTGTATCACTTCATATCTTTAGATATAGATTACACCTCACAGTTAAAATGACACATTGCTGCCTTAAAAATTTCACCTGAGTAATAATAAGCAAAAAAAAAAAATGAAGCCTCAAAAACAGTCATGCCTACTGACTGATTCAATACAGAATCATAAAACTCAATAGAAAGCATGACTTCAATTCTTTCTGCTATCAAAGTTACATACTGTTCAAGAAATTTCCACTAGAAACAAAAGAATGTTAGCCAGTTAGTTAGAAAATTTTATTTTCTTAAAATTTTGCTCAGTTTAGACAGTATTTAGGGGAATCCTTATGGATTTTTTAAGGGTAGTAAATATAATCATTTTTTGCTTCCAAGTTTGTTTTGTTTTTATTCTCTCCAAACATATTGACAACAAAAAATAACATTATTCCAATGCAGCTTTTTGTATACCTTCATCCATAAATATTTCAGCCTATTTCTTCTGTTTCCTTTATTTATCTTTCCCTTAAACATCAACCTTTATCAATTTGGATTAGAGCAATGAGCATTCTATTTACTATCCATGCTTGTGTAATAGTTTAATTAATTGATAGCAGCTTGGGGTCTTTCTATACAGTAAAGAATCCAAGTTTTGCTTTCTGGATTGTAAGAGGAAAGGCTGTTCTCTTGGAAAATTTTAATAGCTCTTTATTTAGACTATACCTGTACCACAGATATGCTTAGCATCTTAGTCATCTGTGCCTGGACTAACTTGACAGTGCCTCCTCAAATCTCTTCCTTCTTGAAACCTTTTTCCTACCTCTCCAGGCAGTCTGCTCCATTAAAAAGTGACCTTTTTAGTTCTTTAGACTCTTTCCAAATATCATTGTGGCATTTCAATGATGACCAAGACAAGTGTATAACTAAATTGCTGCTATAATAGACCCTTCCTTAAGATAATGGAAGAAGTATAACCCGAGCATACTAAGATAATTTCTGCAATTTTATCCACTTTTTGTTAGACAACAAAATCTGGAGGAATATGACGTTAAAAGGAACTTCTTAACCAGTGATGGCTTACTGTTGTTATTATGAACAGCAATTTCATATGAAGTTTGACCAGTTTGCAAACATTTTTCATAATATTTATCATTTTTCTGATTTCCAGACAACCTTTTTTTTTGTGGCCAGTTTATGGAAACCATCCCATATTTGTTCTTCATCTTAACTCATTATTCTCACTTAGGAAATATAGGTCCTTTCCCTCCTGCTATATTTATGGGCGGCAATAGCATGCTGTGTTCTCTCTTAATTTTTTCTAAAACTTGAACTGTGGTTATTTCCTGATACTTTATCATCATTCATTTTTGAGCCATATCCATATACTCTATTCTTGTGTTTGTCATATTTACAGTCCAGTTTTTCTTTCTGTGTTATGATACTTCTTTTGAGCAACATGAACCTGTCTGCACTCCTGTTACACCATAATGGTACTATTTTTTTTCTCTTAGATATATTACAAATATTTCAGCTGTATGTATGTTATTGTCTTTCATTACCTGCCATTAGGTCATATTTCCTTAGTCATTACTGTATTTGCTGTTGTCTTTCATAACTCTGATAAAACAGTTTGCTGAATCTCTAGACTATTTTCAGTAGTATTACAAGTTCTGAAATTTAGACATTACAGAAATAATTTGAGTACTCCTTTCTCAGTACTGTATAGCTCTTACCCTCTTGCTGTTCCTGCACTTGTGCATTGCACAAAGTGTTTTACACTCTCTTTCTCTCTCTTACATAAGGAATTGCAATGGACTAGTGATTGGCTATAATACACTAAAAGAATTAAATAAAAAAATTGTGCGGTAGTTTAAAGTAGATCTGAGCACTTTTACTTTGGATTTAGGTGCCTCAGAGTGTTATGGGGCACTTAGATCTTCATATTCTTATTTAGAAATATATTTTTTAGAGATCATAGAATCATAGAATCACTCAGGTTGGAAAAGGCCTCTAAGATCATCTAGGCTGACCTTTAACCTAGTACTGACAATAAGTAATCTAATACTCACAAAAAGTCTTCCTTTTTAATATGCTGAAATCTGTCACATACAGATAATGTATCAGCTAAAAGATTTACAAATATAATATTACAAATATTTGGTTCTGCAGAAGTTACAATAATTTTGATCAGGATAGCTTATTGTACTGTACATATTTATATCTACAGTTCCAAGAAAGGAACCTCTCTTTTCCCCCGACTACTCATTACAGTTTCCATACTTTTGTAAGTTGTGACAGCATTTTTGTTTTGGAAGCACAACTATGGGTCTTGGTTTAATTAAATATGTTGTTGCTATCAAGGCTATTCTCTACAGATAATAAATTGATTTAGGGGACATTGCAATATTCATCAAACTGTAGGTGTTTTCACTTCTAATATAAAGATTAGTGAAAAATGTCATATGGAATCTTAATCAAACTCAGTATTTTCTCCTGTGACTCTGTATGGGAAGAAGAAAAAAAAAAAGAAAAAAAAAAAAAAAAGTGATTTTCCTTGACGGACTTTCTTTTCTCCAAAAACACCTTCAAAAATGTGCATAAATTCTAGGAGCTTCTTGTCACCTTCTGTACAAAAGCTGTACTAATCTGCTAGTTGTGGTCATTGGGTCAAAAATATTCAGTTTGCTAAATCACACCGTCAGTCACAGAGTGGCTGAGTTTGGAAGGGACTTCTGGTCCAACCATCCTGCTAAAGCAGGGATACCTACAGCTGCTTGCCAAGGATCATGTCCAGGTGACTTCTGAAGACAGATCTCCAAGAAGGAAGATTACACAAACTCTCTGGGCAATCTGTTACAGTGCTCCATCACCTGCAGAGTAAAGTGCTTCCGGATGTTTAGACAGAGTATCTTGTGCTCCAGTTAGTGCCCATTGCTTCTTCTCCTGGCACTGGGCACCACTGAAAATAGCCTGGATCCACCCTCCCTTCAGGTCTTTATTTATATACATAGATGAGATCAGTCAGAGCCTTCCTTTCTCCAGACTGAACAGTCCCAAGTCTCTCAGCCTTTCCTCATAAGAGAGATGCTCCAGAAGAAAATGCTGTTGACTAGTTCTTTCTAAAAGGGGCCTTTCTGGGGAGCAAAAAATTATTGAGAAACTGACTGCATGGAAATGGGTCGTATATTTAATCAATACAATTTTCTCCCACACCTCCAGAAGTTTTAAGAGTGTCTTGGTTTTGAGGGTAGATGTAGTGAATAATAGAGAGATTTTGCAGGATGAAGCAGTAAAACCAGTACAAAAAAACAGAGCACTATGGCTCTGTTCTTCAAGGAGCAGCTTCCACTGCAAGTACTGAAGTATGGAGTATGAAGTAGATTGCCCTATTTCCACTTTTTCTTGTCCTTTTATTCTTTCCTGCCTATTTTTCTTAACTTTCCTCTCACTAATAGGAATCTCATATAGTTATACGATATTGATATTACCTAATAGGTAAGAGTTTACATCAATAATTTTATACTATGCTTTGTTTGTTTGCTTGTTTGTTTTCATACAGGTGCTACGTGACATGTTCCAGTTACAATTCTACATTTTTCATTCTTATTTTTCCCCTTATATTAGTTCTGAAAACTGTATGCTAAATTTAAAAATATAATATTACTTTAAAACAAGACATTCCCAGGCCTCAGAGAGTTTTTAATTATGCAAATGGTTCATTGCAATGCACAAGCTGAGAAAGTGCAAGAGCAAGATTTTTTTTATTGATTTTATTTATTGATATGAATGTGATAAATTTATTAAAGATCTGCTTCTTTTTATGACTTTGAAGACCTGATGCCATAGGAGGCCCTGCAGTACAATTCAGTGTTAATGTCTTTCTTTATGTACTAATCTCTATATAACCCCTAGTATATTCATTGTGAAAAATGTATATTTTAGGAAAAGATTATTTCCTTTTTTTGTTCATTACCAAAATGTCCAGTGTGTCCCAACGTATACAATTTAATCAGCAAAAGAACTAGTTGTAGGAAATAACTGTAAATGTAAAATTGCAAATGAGTAAACAACTTCCAGCATGCTGGAGCTGTCCCTCAGTGGTCAAGCTCTACTTTCTGCACCCAGACAAAAGGTCTAATTTTCGTTCTTCAGACATTCAAACATCTGACACTAGCAGAAGCTTTGATTGTGTAAAGAATGCAAGACGAGCAGCAGGAAGCCAAAATTAAACTACAGTGCAATCTCTTTACCACTGTTTTTGCAATATGACTGAGAAATATCACCATATTGCCTTAAAATGGAGGATTGACCATAACAGCAAATGGAAATCATGTAAATGGATGAAGGTACATGTGAAGCTGACATTAGAAGTCATCCTGATTATCATTTTTTAAAAAGAACGATTGACTTCTGTGACATTATGAAATGTCATATAAGCAGCTGTGCTGAGAGCTGTGTAGGGAAAATGTTACATGAGATACTGTTTGGTTCATATAAATTTCTTTCCCTGCAGCACTGAAATCCACTAAAATGCTTATATATTTTTAACAAAAGAGAGATAGTAGATATCCATAGGTAGGTGTATTCATATAAATGCATACATTTATATAAATTTCTCCAAAAGTCTTGGTGACTGAAGTAGATTCACAGAAATCCTGTTCTATCCCTGTGCATCTGATTTCATGACCTTGTTTGTAAATGGCCTTTGGTATAACAAGCAGTTACTTATTTTTACTCAATTTTATTTCTAGGCTACGCTATGCCTAGAAAGCCTTAAAAACATAGAGAATAATCCTTAAAAAATTATTTTAACCCAAGTCACAAGCTGGAGAGAGCAAATCCTACTGCACAAAATAAATGCATAAATAAAAATAAAAAGTTAAATTAATATTTTATTTCTTGTGATTAAATCAAACATATGAACACACTTCAGTTCTTTCAAGAGAAACTCCCTTGGCAAATGGGGGGAAAAATATTGTCACTTCTAGTTTGCATGAAGACAGACGAAAATATCCTTTTCCTTTTTATTTTCTTTTTCATTTTCCTTAATTAACTCTGGGAGAAATTCAGAGAGATTTAGTGTAGAATCTAACTGCTGTAGATTCAAAATACTCCAGCAGTAAACTTGTTATTGTCTTCAATACCCATCATAAGAGTCTCATTCTGCCACAAATGTGCTGACTAGAGGTCTGCAGCATCATCAGGTATCATTGCACAACACATGGCTGTGAGAAGATCCTATCGGGAGTGGTTTATGTGCAAAACACCTCTCAGTGTGAATTAACAAGGCTTTTTCTGAAATGACAAGGAAGTAGAATCCTATACCAATGCCAATAAGCTTCTTTTTCTGGATATGGACAGTTTTCACCAGAATTTTTAATAAATCCATAATGTATATATTTCTCCTCTGAAGCAGGCTGCCAGTAAACCTTATGTGTATACTTTTGAATATATTAGTTTTAACTAATATGACTCCAATGACCCCAGGCACAAGGTTTTTCTTTGGAGAGTTCTGTAGCATGTTTTTCCAATCTAACCAAATCTAACAGCACAGACCAGATTTCTTATGAGCTTACATCTTATATGTCCAACTGTAAATGTGCAAATAAATCAAAAAAAAAGAAAAAGTGTAAAACTCAAGGTTAAGTGTAGCCAGATAATATAAAATATTTTATAAGAATGTGTTGAATGATATGTGATTATGTTATACACACATGTATGCACAACTGTAATATGCATATATTGTACATCAATGTATTTGTAACATTGTAAGCTATCTAATTTGTATATTTGTTTTTGTTTATCTTGGAACTTATTTGCCTCTAACACAGGACAGAAAACTGATTTGTCTTTGAGCTTGGAGTACTTGACGGAACTGGTTATCACTTTCGGCTTTGTAAGATAAATTATCTTTCACCAAGATGAATGAAAAGAGTCTCTAGACTTGCAGAGACTAGAATATTCTACATAGTGGATACCCTCCTTAAAAACTGTTTCATTCTACCTTGAAGACATTGTGTTTTAATTAATAGAAGTACAGAGATGCTGCTATGGTTCTTCTCCCTACCACACCATGGGACACATGCAGGCTGGGCATTGCATCAATATATTTGGGACACTCAGACTTTCCTCTTGATGGGAGAGCAGAAAAGAGCTAAAATATGTGGGAGCCATTGGCAAAGAAACACTTACCTGACCATGATAAAATTTTATGAAACTACTCTAAAACCCTGTCTTCAACTTCTAGTAGCAAGTAAACTGATGTTTTGTTTGTTTTCTACTTTAATTCTTGAAATGATGCAAAGAAAAATGCTATATAAACTTCCGAGTGTAAATGTAATCATTACATATCTTCAGACACGTTTTTTGTGTTTTTTGGGGGGGGGGGGGGGGGGGAGGGTTGATTGATTGTTTTTGCTTGTTTGTTTGTTCGTTTTTGTTTTTGTCTTCTCATGTATGCAATCCTTAAATTCTATAGGTAATGTTAGTGTAGGAAACAGCGAAATGTGTGGAAGTGAACTTTACTTTATATTTCTGCATTCATAATCTGGTCTGTTTGTCATCAACATTACTCTCTACCAAGGCATTTTCATGACCATTTCCTGACCTATTTGAATGTTGTGTGAGATGCATAATTACATCAGTTTTAGCCTGAGTAATCAATACAGTTCTCTTAGCCACTTGTTAACTCTTACCAACAAAAAATAACTCTCATAATAACAGTTAAATAAGGATGAATTCAAATGTATTTCCCATACCAATTCATTCATCCCTGATATTGGAAGGACCTATTTTGTGTATAGTTATTTACTGTCTTATTTCATGCTTTCTTAGCATACAATCAACAAATGTTCCCTGAGGTGCCAGAAAGAGTGTTTGATGCACAGACTGTTTGTGTTTTCAGAATCATGGCATGGAAGCAATGATATTATCAGATCCTTAAAAGTATTTGCTTGTCTAAACAAATCTCTCCGTTCCTTCATGTGTGCCAGCAGAACATTCTAATGCCTTTCTTTTAGCTGAATGTCAAAGATTAGCAACTGACATGTCGTATTAGGTTTTTCTACCTTTCCTACTGCATTTAAAGCAATAAGACTTCATTTTTAATTCTTAGTAAAATTTATATACTATTAATAATAATGATAAAAGACAAATTAGCAGTGAAATTCATAGAATTAAACTTGTAAATTGCAGGTGACAGTGATTAGATGTACTGCATTGAAAAGATGATAAACTGATTCTTATCACAGTTACTGAACCAAAATATAAACAGGAAACTTGTATTCCACCACCGAGAACATACAATTGAATAAAAATTCTTTTCTTTTTTTTTTTTTCCCTGCAAGTATTACTGTTTTGTACTTTAAAACACATTATAGCAGTTTGTAGAAGATGTTTTGTAAGAAAAATGAAAGAGGCTGGAGAAATGGTCTGATAGGAACCTCATGAAGTACAGAGAAGTGCCTGCATCTGCGGAGGAACAACACCAGGCGCCAGCACAGGTTACCCAGAAAGGTTGTAGAGTCTTCCTCCTTGAAGAACTCCAAAAGCCATCTAGATGTGGACCCAGGCTAATAGTTCTAGGTGGCCCGGCAAGAGCAGAGGGTTGGACCAGATGACCTCCAGAAGTCCTTCCCAACCTCTACCATTCTGTAATTCTGTGAAACCTGAACTATCTAGCAAAGGAAAAAAGAAAAAAAAAAGTTTTTTTTTGTTGTTTTTTCATAAGACACATACATAACCTCTTAAGGAAAAAATGCAAATAAATCCTAATAATAGAAGAATACTAGAGAATTATAAAGTCACCCACTATGTGACTGAAAGTAAATAATTTTTCTATAAAACAAAGATTTGTAAGGTACTTAGTTAAAACACCTGCATATTTTATATATTCACTTTTGTACATTAGTAACAAATTAATTTTAAGTAGAGTGTCCTGGTTCCAGTTAGGACAGAGTTAAGTAGCTCATAGTAGCTGGTAGGGTGCTATGTTTTGGATTAGGATGAGAAGAGCGCTGATAACATGCTGATGTTTTAATTGTTGCAGAGCAGTGTTTACACCAGGCCAAGGACTTTTCGGTTTCTTGCTCTGTCCTGCCAGCGAGCAGGCTGGGGGTGCAGCAGGAGCTGGGAGGGGACAGACCCAGGACAGCTGACCCAAACTGGCCAAAGGGGTATTCCATACCATCTGACGTCATGCTAAACAATATATAGGGGTGGCTGGCCGGGGTGGGGGGGCCGGCTGCTCGGGGATAGGCTGGGCATCGGTCAGCGGGTGGTGAGCAATTGCATTGTGCATCACTTGTTTTCTTACACATTATTATTGTTAATACTATTACCATTATCACTATTATTATTATTATTGTTATTATTATTTTCCTGTCTTAATAAACTGTCTTTATCTCAACTCACAGGCTTCACTTTCCCGTTTCTCTCCCCCATCCCAGAGAGGGAGGGGGGAGGGTGAGCGAACGGCTGTGTGGTGTTTAGCTGCCAGCCAGGTTAAACCACAACATAGAGTTAAAGAGTAAGAAAAGGGACTTTGGCTATATGATCTCTTGTGTGATTGAAGGATAGATGGAAACTAAATTTTTGGCAATTTTTTCATTAAAATTTGTTTTATTTTCAAGGCAAATTCAAAGGACTGTTTTGCTTTCCTGCAACTTCAGGATAGAAAATTGCTGTCTTTGCTATTCTATCTACACTCAGACAAGATGCTTCTTTATATAAATCTTTAATATAATTCGTGCTCAGTATAACACCTTCTAAAGTTTAATATAGCTCATTCCAAATCCATAGGTAGTTGCACAATAATTTTAGGAATATGAAGCTGCTCTTTATAAAGTAGATTTTCCTTCAACTAATTAGGACACTAACTTAACCAAATTCACCCAAAATATAATTAAGAAATTATTATTTAAGATGAGCATATTAATAATATATGCAGAGTATTCAGTACAATTCCTGCTCAGTCTTATATTTTTCATTAATATATTCAAAATTAACTATATTCTTCCTCCCTCCTACTGCTCCCTTTTTTTTTTTTTTTTTTTTTGGGGGGGGGGGTGCAGATGAGAACGAAGGCAGGATGACAAGATAAGTTGCTATTTGGAAAAAATCATGAGTATTATGACTATCAAACATTAAAAATGTTAAAGCTTCAGTTACGTAAAACACGAAGAACAACCATCAAAAGTATTCTGTCTTATTACTTCCATTTCTGATGACCTAGACCTGAATCAATGACAAATTATTTTCTTTTCACCTTTGATTTTGAGTCCTATTTAAATTAGTTAATAATAATAATAATAAATTATTGTAGAGAAGCTATCTACCTTGAACTATATTCATCCAAGACTAATGAATTTTTTGCTTTTGAATATAAATAAATAGTTTGTTATTCTATGCTTTTAAATATTAGTCTTATAAATAGCTTTTACATATGCTTATATTGTGTGAATAGTGAGAAATCTGTTATATTATATTACTTGATTTATCTTTTGGCAAAGTCAAATGGAACGTAATATCATATTCAACAGGAATATCCATTATTAACTGAAATAACATTTTCCCATCATTTACAAGCTACCCCTGATGTATGAAGTGAAAAATAAGGACTTCATGTCTTCATAGAAATAAGTACATACAATTTTGATACGTAAGTATGTGCAAATACAAGATATGTTTTTGTGTCTGTATATGTCTACAGATATGGTAGTAAACCTATATCTGTATATGTAGCCTGTGTCTATCCATAAAGCCATATGCATGTATTTTCCCTAGAGCAGATGTATTTTTCTCAGTTCAACTGACCTGATTTTCTTCTCTCAGCAGGTACAGGATTCTTTATAATTAGCACTAAGAAAAACATTATTCAGAGTGATTAACTGATCAAGTATCTATCTAACTTGCTCTTTCAGCTCATGACAAAGTTGGTAGGGTAAATTATTATTGTACTGGACACCATTTGGGTTGATTTTCAGCACCACTTCCAATAATATTTTTGTAAGTCCAGAAAATGTCCTACTTTCTATTGTTTACATAGTGTAATAGTGTTTCTGGCAAAAAATGGGACAATGCCTGTGCACAGGATCATTTTTATTCTGACATAAATTGGCACAAATCCATCAGCCTCTAATATTTTTGTTTCCCATCTCTGTGTGTAGTCAAGTGCTGTCAAATAGCGGAGGAAATTAATTATTAAACAGAGCAATAAATAAAAACAGTATTTTTTTATTAGCAATCAAATTCACAGGAAGGATTAATCCTGCCATATAACCATTTGGATACTGGAGGGAAAAGAACTTTCAATTAATATCACATTCCCTTGACATAACAATTTGGGAGAAGTAAGGGTGGAGGGTTCTTCTAACCAGTCAAATACAGCAAAACAGAATTCTAAAGGAGCAGATTACTTTTGTGTTAATTTCTGCCTTTCTATCACAATGGAGACTTTCCTTTGACTTTTGCTCATGTTCCTTTCTGCAGAGTTTTAGTTAAAAAAAAATCGGTTTCTTGCAAGTGGCAAAAAAAATGTTATCTGCTATGAATGGGCACCTTAATATTTTTCTACAACAGAATATATTTTTGGTTTTCAGTCACAAAATACACCTTTGACTTTCTTTAACACATATCTTTGACTCTGATGTAGAAGAAACCTGACACTTGAACCCAGACACATACTTCAATCTTAGCTGTGAACACCTTATCTATAGTGTTAAGAAACTATTCTACTGCATTTAGCAGTTTTAATCTATCACAATCAATCTAATCATTTAAACATTATCATATGTGGTAATATCGGCCCACTAATGCAAAAAGATACTTTTTTTGCTCTTAAGTTGGGAGTCACAATGCAGAAGAATATAGAGAGTAGCACCATGTAAAACATCTTTTGCTTTTTCCAGCCTAATGAAAAGCAATTCTGGAAAGAAAACACTAGCTCTGTAAGTCTTCATGGTATTATCATTGAATAAGAACTGATTCCAATCCTCCTCTGTTAGGGTGAAGTTGGATGAAATGGAGACATTAACAAATTTCTTTGAAAATCAAAAGAGAACACCTTTCTTCATATTAGATATGAAGAGTATAACATATAATGAACAATATAAAAATAGTGAAAGGTATAATGGCATTTGTCAATGATCTTTCATCCTTATGTAGATATAAAAATACCTTAAATTTAGATATGCATGAATACAAAGTTTTGAAAATGTAACCTCAAAGGTGGAAAAGGTAGTGTTTCCACAGGTACATCAAGGACCTTCTATCCATTTGTCCCATTAGATATAATATGATTAACCATTTAAAACAAACTGAACTATGAAAATAGTCACATGGGGTGAAGATATTTTAGTTTTTAAAATTTGTTCTGGTTTCCTGGCTAAATTTCAAAGTTTTTTGCCTCTGAAATTAAATGCAGATTTTAGCCAACTAAATACCTTTTCACTTGGTAAAAATGAAACACTTTCCTCACAGCATGGAATAGAGGAAAAGATCAAATGGTAAATTCTTCCTGCTGTGAGACATTCTTGAAGGCTGATTTTCAACCTTCTGATCAGCTTCATGCAGGCATTGAAAAGAAGGATTGAAAAGAGAGGTGTTTGAGAGGCAGTCTCTGAAACAAACATGAAAAAATGCAGGCTGGAGAAGTTAATTATTTTTGGTTTTGTGCTCTATGTATGCTTGCTTTTTTATTGACTTTCAGTGTAAACAATAATAGCAACTGCCTTAAATGCTCTCTAGAGAACTGACTAGCCATAGGTATGGTTTATTTTTACGGTATTTGAGACACAGAATTACTAAAAGAGTTTTCAAAGTAAGGCCTCTCAGGAAAATAACTTTTTATTGGAGCAGCTGATGATGGAAATAGAATTTAGAAAGAAGCATTATCTAAATTACTTTCAGCAGATTTTCGTAGTACTGCACTATTTACTACAGTGTTTAGTGATTGCAATTGATTGAGACTTAATTATGTTAATAAAATAATTACAGTGATGACCCCATTCACAAATGTGTTGTGCAAAGTAGTCACATTTTCTGTACAGGAAGTAGTCTGCAAGTCAATGCCATTACATTTTAGCAGTTCTTTATAAAGGGATGTAAGCAGGGGAGAGAAGAATAACTTATGCTGAGGAAATGCCTAAAAATTTCTACTGAGACAAGATTTTAAAGGTAATATCTTTTAATAATAAGTAACTGATGTCCAAAGGTTCTCTCTTTAAAAACAAGTTTGTGAAATAAATGATACACAAGAAATTTTTGTAAACATAAAAAATGGTAAACAGACCACTTTAAACATGAGGACATGTTTAAATAAAAAAATCATGTTAAACATTTAAACATTTAGAGAGCTCACTCTAAAAAGACTGAGGTGACCCAGAGGGCCTGCCCAGAGACATTGCTGTTCAGGCCTCTGGCTGCAGGGAGTGCCTGAGCCTGCTGCTGCTCAGGGAGGACAGCGGGGAGACTGCCTGTTCTTAGGTGGAAGGTCTGCTCACTGTGGTGGCTGACCTCAAGGAGGAGGTGGAGAGACTAACGAGCATCAGGGCGTGTGAGCAGAGACTGACTGGTGGAGTAACTCCCTGGTGTGCCAGAGAGAATGGCACCAGAGGGACAGCCCCCAGAATGTGGTAGAGCCCCTACCCTGTTGCTGTCGGGCAGAGTGAGGGGGCCAAAAAGACAGGGAGGGTTGGAAACGAGTCCCAGTTCAGCGTCACAGGCAACCCCCCTCCCTCCCTACCTTGCTTCCCCGGGTGCCCCTCCATAATAGGTGTGAGGCCCTGGATCTTGAAGGAGAGGTAGGTGAGGTTGTGGTGGAAGACCCGACTATGAGGTCACACAGGAAGAGGCAGTTGACACCACGCCTCAAGACTGCCTCCGCAAGAAAAGAAAAAGAAAGAAAGAAAGAAAGAAAGAAAGAAAGAAAGAAAGAAAGAAAGAGAAAGAAAGAGAAAGAAAGAAAGAAAGAAAGAAAGAAAGAAAGAAAGAAAGAAAGAAAGAAAGAAAGAAAGAAAGAAAGAGAGAGAAAGAAAGAGAAAGAAAGAAAGAAAGAAAGAAAGAAAGAAAGAAAGAAAGAAAGAAAGAAAGAAAGAGAAAGAAAGAAAGAGAAAGAAAGAAAAAGAAAAAGAAAGAAAGAAAGAAAGAAAGAAAGAAAGAAAGAAAGAAAGAAAGAAAGAAAGAAAGAAAGAAAGAAGGAAGGAAGGAAGGAAGGAAGGAAGGAAGGAAGGAAGGAAGGAAGGAAGGAAGGAAGGAAGGAAGGAAAGAAAGAAAGAAAGAAAGAAAGAAAGAAAGAAAGAAAGAAAGAAAGAAAGAAAGAAAGAAAGAAAGGAAGGAAGAGAAAGAAAGAAAGAAAAAGAAAGAAGGAAAGAAAGAAAGAAAGAAAGAAAGAAAGAAAGAAAGAAAGAAAGAAAGAAAGAAAGAAAGAAAGAAAAAGAAAAAGAAAAAGAAAGAAAGAAAGAAAGAAAGAAAGAAAGAAGGAAAGAAAGAAAGAAAGGAAGGAAGGAAGAGAAAGAAAGAAAAAGAAAGAAGGAAAGAAAGAAAGAAAGAAAGAAAGAAAGAAAGAAAGAAAGAAAGAAGGAAAGAAAGAAGGAAAGAAAGAAGGAAAGAAAGAAGGAAAGAAAGAAGGAAAGAAAGAAAGAGAAAGAAAGAAAGAAAGAAAGAAAGAAAGAAAAAGAAAGAAAGAAAGAAAGAAAGAAAGAAGGAAAGAAAGAAAGAAAGAAAGAAAGAAAGAAAGAGAGAGAAAGAAAGAAAGAAAGAAAGAAAGAAAGAAAGAGAAAGAAAGAAAGAAAGAAAGAAAGAAAGAAAGAAAGAAAGAAAGAAAGAAAGAAAGAGAAAGAAAGAAAGAAAGAAAGAAAGAAAGAAAGAAAGAAAGAAAGAAAGAAAGAAAGAAAGAAAGAAAAGAAAGAAAGAGAAAAAGAAAAAGAGGAAGGAAGGAAGGAAGGAAGGAAGGAAGGAAGGAAGGAAGGAAGGAAGGAAGGAAGGAAGGAAGGAAGGAAGGAAGGAAGGAAGGAAGGAAAGAGAAAGAAAGAAAGAAAGGAAGGAAGGAAAGAAAGGAAGGAAAGAAAGGTAACTGTAGTAGGGAATTCCTTCTGAGCGGAACAGAGAGCCCAATATGCAGAGTTGATCCTCATCATAGGGAAGTCTGCAGTCTACCTGGAGCCTGGATCAGGGATATCACCAGGATACTACCCAACCTGGTGCGCTCGACAGACTACTACTTGCTGCTAATCTTCCAGACAGGTGGGGAGGAAGCTGCATCCCTTAGTCTAAGGGGGAATGAAGAAAGATTCAAAGCCTTGAGACAGTTGGTGAAAGAGTTATTTTCTCCTCCCTCCTTCCATTTTCAGGTCATGATGTGGGACGGAATAGAAGCATACAGTCCATAAATGCTTGGCATAAGCACTTGACTGGTGCTACAGGCAGGGCTTTGGGTTCTTTGATAATGGCTGGTATTATAAGACACCAGGCCTGGCAGTAATATGTGGGAAAGGTTTATGTCACAGGGACAAAAGGGTTCTGGGACAGGAAGGGGGATAGTGTTGTAGCTGGGCTTGCACCAGTGGGGCAGCGCTCTGGTATTGATGAAAACCGTGAGGTCTCCCACCCCCCTAGGGTGAAATCGGTGTTCTCAGCTCACTCCCTGACGTGCCTGTACACCAATGCACACAGCATGGGGAATAAGCAGGAGGAATTAGAAATCCATGTTTGGTCAGGAGATTATGATCTGGTGGCAAATACGGAGACATGGTGGGACAGCTTACATGACTGGGATGTGGTCATGGATGGGTATGTCCTTCTCAGGAAAGACAGACCAGCACGGTGAGGTGGGAGAGTTGCTCTTTACATGAGAGGGCAACTACATTGTACTGAGTATTGTCCAGGGATGGATGAGGAGCGAGTTGAGAGTCTGTGGGCGAGAATAAAGGGACAGGCTGGCATGGGGGATACTGTTGTGAGTGTCTATTACAGGCCACCAGATCAGGATGAGGAAGTTGACGAGGCCTTCTACATTTCTACTTTCTACAAAATTAAACTGATTGCAGCCTCACAATTACTGGCCCGGGTTATCGTGGGGGATTTCAACTACCCTGATATTTGCTGGAAGGCGTACTCAGTCAGCCATCCACAGTCCAGGAGGTTCCTGCAGTGCACTGATGATAAATTCCTGATGCAAATGGTGTATGAGCCAACTAAGAGAGGAGCACTGCTGGATCTTGTCCTCACTAACAAGGAGGGTCTGGTTGAAGTGCTGAAGGTTGAGGGCAGCCTTGGTTGCAGCGACCATGAGATGGTGGAGTTCAGGATCTCATATGGCAGGAACAGAGTACTGAGCAGGATCACAACCTTGGACTTCAGTAGGGCCAACTTTGGCCTTTTCAAGCAATTGCTAGGGGAAATCCCATGGGACAAGGTACTTGAAGGTAAAGGGGCCCAAGAGAGTTAGTTAGCATTCAAGGACTGCTTCTTCCAAGCTCAAGATCAGAGCATCCCAACATGTAGGAAGTCAAGAAAGGGAGCCAGGACACCTGCATGGTTAAACAGGGAACTGCTGGGCAAACTCAAGTGGAAGAGGAGAGTCTACAGTTCATGGAAGGAAGAGCTGGCCACTTGGGAGGAATATAAGACTGTTGTCAGAGGATGTAGGGAGGCAACTAGGAAAGCTAAGGCCTCCTTAGAATTAAACCTTGTGAGAGGGGTGAAGGACAACAGAAAGGGCTTCTTCAAATACATTGCAAATAAAACTAACACTAGAGGCAATGTAGGCCCATTGATGAATGAGGTGGGTGCCCTGGTGACAGAAGAAGGCAGAGTTACTGAATGCCTTCTTTGCCTATACTGCTGGAGGCTGTCCTGAGGAGCCCTGTACCCCTGAGGCCCCAGAGGAAGTCAGGATAAAGGAGGAGTTCGCTTCAGTTGATGAGGACTGGATTAAGGACTAATTAAGCAATCTGGACATCCATAAATCCATGGGTTCTGATGGGATGCACCCATGGGTGCTGAGGGAGCTGGTGGAAGTCATTGCTAGGCCACTCTCCATCATCTTTGGTAAGTCATGGGGAATGGGAGAGGTGCCTGAGGACTGGAGGAAAGCAAATGTCACTCCGGTCTTTGAAAAGCGCAAGAAGGAGGACCCTGGTAACTACAAACCCATCAGCCTCACCTCCATCCCTGGAAAGGTGATGGAACAACTTATCCCTGGTGTTGTCTGTAGTCATGTCCAGGATAAGAGGGTCATTAGGGGCAGTCAACATGGCTTCACCAGGGGGAAGTCATACTTAACCAACCTGATGGCCTTTTATGAAGACATAACAAGGTGGACAGATGATGGTAAAGCAGTGGACGTGGTCTATCTTGATTTTAGTAAAGCCTTTGACACTGTCTCCCACAGCATCCTCGCAGCTAAACTGAGGAAGTGTGGTCTGGACGATTGGGTAGTGAGGTGGACTGTGAACTGGCTGAAGGAAAGAAGCCAGAGATTTGTGGTCAATGGGATGGAGTCTAGTTGGAGTCCTGTATCTAGTGGAGTCCCTCAAAGGTTGGTACTGGGTACAGGACTGTTCAATATATTCATCAATGACTTGGATGAGGAAATAGAGTGCACTGTCAGCAAGTTTGCTGATGACACTAAATGGGGAGGAGTGGCTGACATGTCAGAAGGCTGTGCTGCCATCCAGCAGGACCTCGACAGGTTGGAGAATTGGACAGGGAGAAGCTTAATAAAATATAACAAGGGCAAGTGTAGAGTCCTGCATCAGGGCAAGAACAACCCGAGACATCAAGATAAGTTGGGGACTGCCCTGCTGGAGAGCAATGAATGGGAAAGGGACCTGGGGGTCCTGGTGGACGTTGGGATGACCATGAGTCAGCACTGTGCCCTTGTGGCCAAGAAGGCCTATGGCATCCTGGGGTGTATTAGAAGGGGTGTGGTTAGTAGGTCAATAGAGGTTCTCCTTCCCCTCTACTCTGCCCTGGTGAGACCACATCTGAAGTACTGTGTCCAGTTCTGCTGGGCCCCTCAGTTCAAGAAGGACAGGGAACTGCTTGAGAGAGTCCAGCACAGAGCCACGAGGATGATTAAGGGAGTGGAGCATCTTCCTTACGAGGAAAGGCTGAGGAAGCTGGGTCTCTTTAGCCTGGAGAAAAGGAGACTGAGGGGTGACCTCATTAATGTTTATAAATATGTAAAGGATGAGTGTCAGGAGGATGGAGCCAGGCTCTTCTCAGTGACATCCAATGATATGACAAGGAACAATATGTGCAAGCTGGAACATAGAAGGTTCTGCGTAATTATGAGAATAATCTTTCTCATGGTAAGGGTGACAGAACATTGGAACAGACTGCCCAGGGGGGTTGTGGAGTCTCCTTCTCTGGAGACATTCAAAACCCACCTGGACGCATTCCTGTATGACATGATCTAGGTGTTCCTGCTCCAGCAGAGGGATTGGACTAGATGATCTTTCAAAGTCCCTTCCAATCCCTAAAAATTCTGTGATTCTGTGATTCTGTGTAATTAGCCATATTTGAAGGCATTTGTCTTCCATTTCCTGCTTTCATTTACATTTTCTAGCTATAAACCTAAAAAGAATCAGAGGAGCAGTGGCTTAATTTTACCTGCAGAATACTGACAATAACCAAGAATTGAGTATATTAGGGTTTTCTGCAGGTTTCTGGACCTTCTCAGGCGGAATAACACTTAGAAAATAGACTTTGTGAAACATTTCAGTCCTGGGAGCAGCAAATATAGTCCTCGATCATAACTGCAACTTTTTCTCCATTTTATGAAGGCAGCAACAAAAAGGAAGATGCTGAGTATTTTAGATGTCTTTGTAACAGCCTTGCTTTTCATTGTCGAATATAGAAAATGCTGTGATCCAGCTAAAAGAATCATTGGCTGAATAACAGAGGTTGACTGAATTACCCATAGATCTGCTGTTTTTTAAATGGTGATACTATGTATAACAACATATGGTGTGTCTGCATGTAACTGGAAGTCATGCAGACCACTACAAAGAAAGAGGCCATCTGATTTCTTATCTCTTTTAGAGAAATATCACTATTGTTATGCGTTATTTATGTATCTCAGATTCTGGCATCGGTGTTACATGTTCATTTTAAAGCTGTACTGCTAAGTATCTGTAATTGACTGCTCTTGAAGACTGTGAGAGCTGTAGGGCTCACAAGAGGTGGAGGAAGAACAAATGGACCTAGACCAGAGGCAGCCGACAGCCAGCCACATACTGAACAGCTGTCTTGCCAGGCCGTGTCCCTGTTTTTTCAGCTGCTGGACTGTGATATTCATTTATTCTATCCTCATGAGCTGCACAACTGTTTTGCAAGTTACTTACTACATGCTTCCATGGCAAGCTGACTCAGTACCTGCAGAAATAAAGTGTTCATGAATATAATCTTCTGTTAGCTCTGTGCTCCCAGTCTAAGGCTGGACTCCTTATACAAACTCTTAAATAACCCTTTTCTTATGACTATGTTCATTTTTTCTATAACAGAAAATATGCGATGAGGACAACAGTGACTTTTTCAGTGTCTCTTGTCCCTAACAATTTGTTACACTGACTGCAGCTAATACTAGAAACTGTAACTTGCAAATATTGGTGAGCCACTGGCAGTGGTGATGTTTAGTATTTAAGTGAGCAGAGTTTTCCACAAGGTCTGATGCTTTGGTAAATCAAGGTGGTACCTTATGCCGCTTGCATTAGGCCAGCTTCTACTCAAAGCAGAATTAGAGCAAGAGCTATACGCTGAGCTGACAGGGAATGTGACAGACACAGCCATGGGGGCAATATCTTCTTCTGTAGTAGCAAAGTTATTATTGGCCCCTGTGACACACAGAAGTCTCAACCAGTTACTGTACATTGGTTCATCAACTACCTTACTGCACTGAATCATAACGCCTAATCCGAAATGTCACTCTTCATGTTTTAAAGACTTATTTACTGACCTTCAGACTTTCAGACTTCAGTTCCCTGTTATACCAGGACTCTTGACCATGGTTATTAAAAAATCCCAACTTGCCAGAATGGCTTACTATATTGAACCAGTTCTTCCTGAAGAAATGATCTCTTTAACTTTTTCTATCTTTATATACAATTGTTGCTGAATTTAGGAGAATAAGAGGAATACATGGAAGGGAAGGAGAAAGGTAATGACCCTTACCAAATGATACAGTAAACAGATATCTTAAAAGCAAGTAAAAATGAAAGACAAAGTTTCTTGATAGGCTGTGACATGTCAGAATATGCCCTCACTCAGAATATAGGTCTAAGTTCTGAGTAAATTAAGAATATAAATTCAGCTCTGATAGTATCTACTTTGATTGAAGTCAAATAAATTGTTCAAAGGTTTATGCTCTACCATTTGTATAGGTACCTCTGTAAATTTAGTCTCAGGTTCCATTGATGGAACTGTACGGAGATTGTTGTTACCTCTTCATTAGTGTTATACTTAATTTAGTACCCAAATAGATTTTTTTCTGTAAGTGGAAAAGGAAATATTATTCAAAATGTCAATATCTTCCAGGGACAGGGCCCAAGAGGGAAATGGAGCACAGGAGAATCGGCTAATAGTCAAGCACCACTTCCTCCAAGCTCAGGATCTGTGCATCACTACGAGAAAGAAGTTGAGCAAGGGGGACAGGAGACCTGCATGGATGGGCAAGGAGCTCTTGGGAGCTTTGTTGAGGCCACACCTGGAATATTGTGTGCAGTTCTGGGCTCCCCAGTACAAGAGGGACATAGAACTTCTAGAGAGGGTCCAGCATAGAGCCACAAAAATGATTAAGGGATTGGAGCACCTGTCCTATGAGGAAAGACTAAGTGAGCTGGGCCCGTTTAACCTAGAGAATAGGAGATTGAGAGGGGAATCTTATCAACCTCTATAAATACCTGAGAGGACAATGTAAAGTGGATGGGGCCAAACTCTTCTCAGCAGTGGCCAGTGATAGGACAAGGGTTAATTGGTAGAAATTGAACCACAGGAGGTTTCATCACCGTATGAGGAAGAACTTATTTACATTTTGGGTGACAGAGCACTGGAACAGGCTGCCCAGAGAGGTTGTGGAGTCTCCTTCTTTGGAGATATTCAAAACCCTCCTGGGTTCAACCCTATGTAACATGCTCTAGGTGACCCTGCTTGAGCAGGGGCGTTGGATTAGATGATCTCTGGAGATCTCTTCCAACCTCAACCATTCTGTGATTCTGTGATTTACAAAAAATGCCAACAGTTCTCTAATCTTTTGCAAATGGTTTATATACGTCTCCAGGTAAAAAGGATTTTTTTTTAAAAAGCAATAGAAAAAAATATATTATTTTGCATGCTGTTGGAGCTGTGTTGTTTCAGTAGTTATAGATCTAGTTTATTGATAATCATTTTGCAACCAGTCAACTGAAAATGTATTTGTACCTGCAATTTGTAGAGACTGACAATCTATGTCAACATGAAATTAGTAAAAAGATGTGTGACCTTAGTGCTAATATAAGAAGGAAAAAAAAAAAAAGCATAATAGTCAAAACAATACAACAAGGTGGAACGAAAGCCTTGTTCATAAATTCCCAGCTTTACACAGAAAAATTTATTCTACTGTATTTACTCAATGAGTGCTGTTGGTAGATAAAAGCATACTGATGTCCACAGTTTTACAAAAAAAAAAAAATAATAATAATAATAAATAATAATTTGTGAAGTAACACTTTTTTAAAAACTCACTGCCTCTTGAACAAAATGGTAATTATACACTACCTTGTTAAAGTTCTTTTTCATAATTGATGCAGCAGTAGTAATGGTCTGTTTCACTTTTAAATTAAGCTGTTCTGATAAACTTGAAGAATGCAGTTTCTCAACTGTTCCAGAAAAAAGAAGAACTGATTTTCATAATGTTATTATCAAATCATAACTCTAACAGACCAGGCTGATAGATTCCCCACAGTATAAAATGTACTATATTCTACAACCTTACAGAGTTATGTTGTACTTGGTTAAAGTAGACCATTCATGATACTAGATTTATGTTTTGTGCCCCTGTTTTCATTTGATGTTCTTATAGATAATTTATACATTGTTTTATCCATGGTTATCTTACAGTGTTACACAAACATTGTTATCCTCACTTTCGTCAAGCAACTTAGAATCAATTAGTAGGTTAGTGTTACCAACACAGTTATCTCAATAAAGCCTTAAATTTCTTCTTCAACATTTTTCTTCAGCCTTCATTTTCAATTATGTATTCATAAAATTAGAGAAATTATATCACAGCATGTCCTCTATATAGATGCCCAAATGAACCATCAAGAAATCAGTCAACTGTTACTTGAAAAAGCATCCATTTGTTATCAGCTATTGCTTGAATGACTCTGATTCTGTGAATTCATTGCTTAAATCAATTTGCAAATAGGTGTCTCAAGAGGGACGCTTGCTTTTGGATAAAAGCCACAAGTGGAAATATAATACAAGGCAGTTGCACTGAGAACAAACCACCAGATGGCAGCACGAATGGCAGTTCTTCCTTAGAAAACAAGGGGATATATTTCAGAGAACAGCAGGTGGCTGGTACAGTGCTCTTCTTCATCGTCATGCACTGGTAAAATAGCTACTTGTAGCTCTTTGCTTGGGATTGTTGCTGCATGACAGAGCTCCTGCTCACAGCAGAAATCAGTCTTAATGGTCCTGTTTTTTATTCCAAAACATACAAAGTGAGCTTGCTTCTTCCTAAAGCACCATTTACCAGAAATTTTGTTACTGTATTTCTCTTCATTCAGAAGGATCAGAATATGCTCCATAATATGCTGAATTTGGGGGTTGGGTTTTTTCATCATTTAAAAATATTAACAGAAGTATACTCTGATGTAACAGTGTGCTCATTTTGAGTACTTGATTTGCACAGGTAAACACTTTTTTTTATATTTTTTATTTTTTTTTCCTGTTAGACTTGTATTTAAATACCTTCATTTTCTCTCTTATTTGTTTACTAGGCTTTGGTAGAAATCCTACCTCACTTTTAGAAGACTTAATTCATTGCCACTGAAAGGAAGGCAGAAAGCTAGATTTTTTTTCCCCTTTCTTTGACAATATGATTCTTTGGTATTGTGATTTCCTGTGATAGTTTCTCTTCCTCCTCATAAAGAAAAAATATCCTAAATACTGTACCTGCATTTGTAATGGTCTCCAGTGAAATCTTAAACTAAACCTCAAATAATTCATACCCTGGACAAACAGTGAAAACTACCCATATTTCCAAAGGGCTTCTGTGACACTTCCGAAGTGACAAGCTCAGGGATTTGCATTCTGATTCTCAGCAAGGTTTTGGCACTTTGGCTCTTTGATTATTTATTTTTACTTGTGTGACACAGCCTGTGGTGATTGTTCTGAGCACAACCCATTTTCCTAGGACAGGTTGAGCAATATAGGCCTTGGACAGATCAGAGAAACATATACCAAAATGCCCTTTACTCTACAGAAGTGGAAGATACCTAACCAATGGCACATCCTGACTCTGTTGCAGTAAAAAGAGTTTTATTATTATTATTATTATTATTATTATTAATATTTAATATATAATGATATATTATATTATTATATTATAATGATATTATATATTATTATATTATTATAACCCTAATAATAATTATATTTTCCTTCCAGCCTCTGTGAAAGCAGCTTTTGGGCCTTTTACAAGACAATTTCTATCACACTACTTGTCCTGCCATTTCAAAAATATTGAGAATCCAGAAAGGTTACTTGGGCTACAATTAGGAAAAAATGCTGATCTTGATGGGTTAGAAACAAGGGTAGAAATTTTGCACAATACAAAAAGGAAGGGATAAGGACTGAAACCACATGTGATCTCTTAGCTCAGGTCAGGGAAGCAGTGGGCAAAGGTAATAGCGACTTCAAGGCAATGCAGCTCTGAGGTACATCAAAACAGATGTCTTTGGCCATTAACTAAAACAACCCAGCGTAATTTTGGGACATCTGTTTCAGTCATCTTGTCATGGAGGCTGGGGGAATACTATCTCCTAAGGGAGAACATTTAATTTGTAACTCATATGTTGTCCCTTCACAAAATGTGAGGTGTTCTTTCCGTATATATGAAAAGACATTTACTGACAGCTTTTATTTTTTTTTTATTTATTTTTTTTTCATTCAGTTGTGCCACTCACTTTATTAAATCCCGCACTGGAGAAGCCAGCCACTTATATTTGATGTCTGTTTTTTTTATTTTTTTTAGATATCTAGATGTCATGCCTTTTTATTTGATATGATGACATTTACTGATAAGTTTCAACAGAAGTGTATATACTACTGAGCAGAAGGACCCAGTTTCAACAGAGTATTCAACTGTCATGCCTCATTGTTGCCATTTAAATGAAACTGACCTATGTGTTAATGAAGCTATAACCTCTGCTTTAGAGTAAATTTTGGCTGAATCAAAAATAGAGATGGGAAAAGAGAATACACTGCACCACACAAAATGTAAAATATTATTATGGAAGGTAATACTTTAGGAAAATGTTTAGAGCTTGGCAGCACATCAAAGTACTTGCTGGAGTCTTGGTTTCAAATTGAACAAGTTTTTCAGGACAGCATAAGTACATATGTATAGGTGCCTCAGGTCAGATTGAAGATACATCTTTGCTGGAATCCTGCCTCTGAGCAGATTGCTTAGCAAAAACATCCTCTTAACAGTAGAGAAATGAAAATTTTTGACAATCTTCAGCTTAGGGACTGCCTCAGCCAGAGGGACTGTGTTTAATAGCACTTTCTATTTTTTTTTCATGAATGTCTAATCTTTTATGAACTTACGTATGCCTTTGGACTAACATTTTACCATGAAGTTCAGCTGTTCAGCTGCTTGCTGCTTGAAAACTGTCTTTTATGGACTTCCAACATGTTGTCTGATCATTTGGTGTGTTCTTATATGAATAGAAAAAACGATAAATTTCTGTTTGCTTTCATCCAACCACTTAAAACCTCCATAATGTCTTTTCCTGGTCATTTCTCTTCTGAGATGCAATCTATTCAGTGTCCCCTTGCACAGACAGCATCCCACTCTCTTGACCAGCCTCTGTAACTCAAGTTTGTACAACATTGTAATAGTGTTTTTTTTTGTTTTTGTTTTTTATATTCTTATATGAAGTAATTCCTACCATGCACTTTCTTTTGACTGAAGCTGTTTTGTTTTTTTTCCATCAAATTATTCACCAGACTTGTGAGATGTTCTCAGAATAACAATAGTTTATTTATAGCTCATCACTTTCAGTGTATGTATCTAATATACACATGGTTATTCTAATCAATGTAGATTCCTTTAAAAATTGTCCTTTTACTGCTCTGCCACTCAAGGTGTCTGCTGGAAATTCCAGAAATATTTAGAAATGTCTCAGCCCTGCGGTTTTTCCACGCTTTGTTCATCACTGTTTATGAGTCCTCCAGTGTGTAAAAAGTACAGTTAATGAAACCTAAATACATGTAACTACAACATGAAGCACATAGTTCTTAAAAAATAAATCATGATGAAACTTTATTAGCAAATGCAATAACCCTCAGTAATGTAGAAATACTGAATTGTCTTTAAAGGGTTTGTCACACAGATGAAATAATCAAATTTCATTTTAGTTGTTATTTTATATAGCACTTGCATTCAGATCTGGATCCAAATTTATCCTTCACAGATAAAATTGTTCATAGGTATTGACGAATAAGTTGTGAACATCAGAGATAATGAATTATAAATATTAAAATTTTGACTTGAATATTAAAATGCTTGACTTCCTATTTGTTCGCTTGTTTTATAATCATAAAAAGAAACAAGACCTAATAATTTAAAGTCCTTAAAGCCCTTAAAAAATCTTCAAACATGTAATCCTGATAGCAAAAAAAGCATCTTTAGGATTTTACATGTTTCAATAGAATCCAAATATCTGGAAATGTTAATTGCATATCCCTTGTCTGGAAGAAAGAAAGAAAGAAAAAATAAGAATAAAAGGAGAGAAAAAGGTAAAGCCCAATTTTCTGTTCACAAAGTGATATTTTTGAATGATGAAGGAAAAACAACCAAAAAAACAACAACAACAACAACAAAAACCAGCTGTGAAATGTTTCTTACCTGATGGAATGTATTGACAGTAACAATTATACAAAATGCAGCAGAAAAAGTATCCAAGTAATCATTGTTTAGGGAAGGAAGTGTTGACACATGAATGTGGAAATGAGAATGTAGAAACTGCTACTGAGAATGTAGAATGTGAGGATGTAGAAACTACCTTTCAACTCAGCCAAAACAGCTCAGTTTCACAATACCAAGCTCAATTTCACAATTCCATGAGACTAATTTTTTAACTTACTAGTTATGAAATCATGCTAACTCAGCACAGTAGCATTAAATAGCTCCATCAAAGTATTATTCATGCTCTGCCATAAAGGTCTAGATCTATAAATATAAGTTCTCAAGAAGCTGATCCCCAGGAGTGAGAACTGGGATATTGACCACTTGGTGGAAGGATCCTGAGACATCTGCACCAGCTGACCAGACCACGGCATCAGGCACTGAAGAATAAAGTCTATCACTTCTTAGTTTGATTGCAATTGAACAGTACTAGTATTTGGATAAGTGTCATGATATAGATCCCGAATAGTTCCCTTTTTTGGCAAGAAGATACGAGGAAGGGATTATGACTCAAAGATCTGCCTGCAAGTCATAGCCTCCTGGAGCTACTCTTTGGATAAAGTATGTCATACATTCCTTCCTGCTCAGGATTGTGCCTCAGGACTTAATTTTCCCTTTAAAATAAAGATGCATAGAAGTAGATTATTTTGTATGAGTCAGAGAAAGCTGAGTAATAAATACAACCTTCCTGAAAATAATATACTCTTCAAAGTATACCATTTTATTTTATTTTATATTATTTCCACACATTGCTTCAAATTCTTAGTTTGAGCTATTCTACATTGGAAACAAGGAATATATTACTTTTTTTTTTTTGTCCTTTCCATAAAGATTATTGCTGTTATTGAAGGATGGATGTGAAAATAAACAGGAATTTTTAATGTAGTAAAATTGTGCATATTTTTTTTATTGGGATAGCTATTGGGAAACAGCTTATGTCATTCCTCCCCACCCTACCCCCCTACACACACACAAAAAGTGGAAATGTCTATAAAATATGGGTTCACATTTATAAAGATCTAGGCACAACTGAAATTGAGAATGGGACTACTCAAATTGTTTAAAAGTTAACCTTTCTGTAACTCTTTGCAAAACCAGGACCAATAGCTACATTAAATTATGTTTGACATACAATTTATATTCCATGTTTCTAACAGTTATACACCAGAAATTACCTCAGACCAGAAGTAGTACAAACATTTTCTCTGTGAAAGAACGTGTTCCTAAGATTTTTCATGTTCATTCTAATTTAATTCCTTTTATTTTGTCTTACCTTTCCAAAGGTATTTTGAGCTTTTTTTTCTTACTCTATACTAATCTTTTAAAGCTAAACTGAATTCATATCCTACAAAATAATGGGTAAAGATAGGTCCATGAAATTTAGAATAACTCCCATATTTTGTTGACACGACTTAGAAAAGATACCATGGCAAAACATAGTACTTTAATATATCCTCTAAATATTAGGGTTAAAAATGAAAGTACTATTAGGATTTTAGGCAGCACACTCAAAGCATGCAATGTGGTTCCTGGTTCTTTCTCTGGGAAAAAAAATAAAAAAATAAAAAAAAATTACAACTGTTAAAAAGCCAAAACAAACATACAAACAAACAAAAAAGCAACTATCGACTGATATGGCATGGTTTTGCCATTTTTCATAACATTTTGCCATATCTGCAACATCTCTGTACAGCAAAAGCATAGTTATCATCCGGAAACAACTATCTTCTGCTTGTCTGTCCAGCATTGGGAAAGACTAAACAAAACCAGGTAAACAAAAAGCAACTTGTCTTCAGGGAAAGAAAAATATCTTTTTTCCAAATAATGGGCAGTGAAATTTTATGAAAGAAAATTTGTTTAAGAAAGCCCCTTGAAGAGCTTCAGCTTTCATATATTCATGCATGTTAAATATAGATAGATAGGTAGACAGACAGAAAGATATAGATGAATTGAAAGCTTTGTAGTCTGTAGTCACTACAGAAAGGTCTGTAGTCAGAAAATGAAATTGTGCTGCCATGTAAACAAATAGCTTCTATTAACTGTCACACAATGATTCTGGAGAAAGGAGTCAGTCAATATAATATACATGACGGTTATTTGGTATACAGTAAATGCCAGGTAATTAAAACCTGTGTTCAACAATTGATTGGTTTTAAATATTACTGAGTATCTCTGCAGTTGTGAAAGCTAATATACAAATAACAAATGGCAAAGAAGATGATTTGTTCAAGCTGGTCGGAAAATTCAGTACATTCTACTTGAGCCTAGGAGAAAGATTTTAAAGATGTTAGCACTTTCCATCTGTGAGCAAGGAAATGAAATCAGTCATCATATGATAGTCATCAGGGCATTCCTTTACTGGCAACTGCTTGGAAAGATACAAGCCAAATTTATTCTGATCTGTTTGACTGATGAAGTTACAGAGACCTGAACAGAAAAATAAATCAGGCTTCTCTTCTGGGTACAGTACAAGTGATACAAATTTTGTTGAATAGCGAATCTAAGAAAAATGCCATGAGCAGCATCACAACTCTGTGGCTCATGGGAGCACTGACTCATGGATAGAGATGGTCTGTGTGTGATGATGATCTTATGCAAATTTGATGATCTTTCTTTTGTAATTTCTTATGATCTTATGTAAATTTGACTGCCTGAAAAGTCATCAACATCTTCAAATCCAAAACATGTATGTCCTCAGTCAAGGATGCTTATAAAATAAGCTTGCTGTTGCAAATGTACTTTAAAAAGCCAATTTATTAACTGTACACTCTTTAGCATCATGTTTGCTGCACTGCTGATCTATGCCTTCAAACACATAAATTGTGACACCTACTTGCAATATGATTTGGGGAATCTGTGTCAATCACATTAAAAGAAAAATATAATTAGAAAAAATGTGATGACCAAAACAGCACAGAGATGATGTGACAGCGTAATTCATATGATGAAAGAATCCCTGAGGATTACTGTATGGAGGAGTCTCATAATGCAGTCAGTCTCATAATGCAGGCAGATGAAATATCATAAAAGCTATCACAGTGCTAATCCTGAATGATATAACGTACCACAGCCATACAATAAGGATCCAGAACCTATTCCAAAGGCCACAGTTCTGTTCTTCAACGGTGACAAATTTCAAGGGTACACATGAGGTCAGAGGTAATCTGAATTATGAGCAGTGCAGAGCAAAATAGAAACTCAGGACATTACAAAGCAAGTGTTCAGTAACCTGTGGTTTTATCCATGGGTTCTACTGCATATTTTGAAATAGATGAGACCTCTAAGTAAAATTGCCAAAGGAAAGAGACAAGAGCTCACTCATTAATTCTGACAGAATATTCTTCCACATGATAAGCCAGTGCATGTATTACAGTAAGTTTCCCATAACAAACTTCAGTTGAATGCAGTTTAAAGGTTTAGGTTTGGATGTCCATCGCAGAACACATTAAAATGCATGTTAGGACTGAGTCGATGTAATTAATCCTCTCCTCATTGTAATTATATAGAAAAACTTACAGGAAAGATATTTCTAGGAAGTTTTCCATCTTTTGTGTTAAGACTGGCATTGAACAGCAAAATATAAAAAGAAGCCCTGTGGCATACCCTATTTCCATATTTCTTCAGTTCTTCAGTGCCCTTACATCCAGACTCTTCTGTCCTTGAGCAATCCTCAGTGGTGTCCTGGAGGGTGCTGCCCTGAGGGAATCTCTCTCACCTCCATCAAAAAAGGTTTGTTTTAGATGCATGGCCATGCATATAGGCTCTTTGCAATTATGTATCAAAGATCCTTGAGAAACCTTTAGGACTTTAAAAGTAGCGTAAATATAAGATCACTTAGAACATTTAAAAACTCTGATTCTTCTAGCTAAATCCCTTACTAATTTAAAAAATAACTGTATTTTCCTCTTACAATTTTTCTACTCACTAGAGTTTTACATCCAAATAAATTTCTTCTTAACATATTGTATTGGGTTTATGTGGCAAGGTTATGGTAATGGGGGCTGCAGGGGTGGCCTCTGTGAGAAGAATCCAGCAGCTGCCCCATGTCAGATAAGGGTCAGTTACAGTCAGCTCCAAAGAGACCCACCGCTGGCCAGAGCCAAGCCAATAAGCGATGTTGTTTGCACCTCTGGGCGACCAGATTTTAGAAAGAGAAAAAAAAAAAATGGGGCATAACAGCAGCTGGGAGAGCAAGGAGTGAGAACCAGCCTTGCAGACCCCAAGGTCAGTGCAGCAGGAGGGCAGGAGGTGCTCCAGGCATGAAGCAGAAGTTCCCCTGCAGCCTGTGGAGAGGCCCCTGGTGGAGCAGGCTGTCCCCCTGCAGCCCATGGGTCCCACATGGAGCAGATCTCCACGCTGCGGCCCATGGAGGAGCCCCCGGTGGAGCAGGCCCCGGGCCTGAGCTGCAGCCCGTGGAGAGGAGCTCATGCAGGAGCAGGGGGTCTGGGGGGAGCTGTTGCCCATGGGGAGCCCGTGGGGGACCCGTGCTGGAGCAGTTTGCTCCTGGCAGATGGACCCCGTGGTACGGACCCATGTTGGAACAGTTCTTGAAGAGCTGCTGCCTGTGGGCAGCCCCCACAGGCTCAGTTTGGGAAGGACAGCATCCCATGGGAGGAACCCCACATGGAGCAGGGGCAGAGAATGACTGTGAAGGAGCAGTGAAGACTATGTGTCAGGGGCTGACCGTAGTCCCCATTCCCCGTTCCCTTGAGCCACTCAGGGTGGAAGAGGGTGGATGGGGGGGAAGGTGGTTTTAGCCTTTGTTTGTTTGTTTTCTTGGTTTCTCACTGCTCTCGCTTGTTAGTTATAGGTAATTGTTGTGGTTTAACCTGGCTGGCAGCTAAACACCACACAGCCGTTCGCTCACCCTCCCCCCTCCCTCTCTGGGATGGGGGAGAGAAACTGGAAAGTGAAGCCTGTGAGTTGAGATAAAGACAGTTTATTAAGACAGGAAAATAATAATAACAATAATAATAATAATAATAATAATAATAGTATTACTACTAATAATATGTATGAAACAAGTGATGCACAATGCAATTGCTCACCACCCGCTGACCGATGCCCAGCCTATCCCCGAGCAGCCGGCCCCCCACCCCGGCCAGCCACCCCTATATATTGTTTAGCATGACGTCAGATGGTATGGAATACCCCTTTGGCCAGTTTGGGTCAGCTGTCTTGGGTCTGTCCCCTCACAACTCCTGCTGCACCCCTAGCCTGCTCGCTGACAGGACAGAGCGAGAAGCTGAAAAGTCCTTGGCCTGGTGTAAACACTGCTCTGCAACAATTAAAACATCAGCATGTTATCAGCGCTCTTCTCATCCTAATCCAAAACATAGCACCCTACCAGCTACTAGGAGGAAAATTAACTCTGTCCTAACTGAAACCAGGACAGTAATAAATTTTATTAATCTCCCTGTGCTGAGTCTGTTTTGCCTGTGATGATAATTGTTGAATGATCTCCCTTACCTTATCTCAACTCTTGAGCCCTTTTCATCATATTTTTCTCCCTCTTTCCCTTTGAGGAGGGGGAATGAGAGAGCATTTGTGGTGGAGCTCAGCTACCCAGCTGGGTAAAATCACTACACATATTAACTTCCCAATCAGTTTGGGGATTACCACTCTTTGATGGATTCTCATTTTGCAGTTATTATGCAGTATTTCATAGGATCTAAGTCCAGTTTTTAAAACTAGCTTGACAGAATAATCAATAACTGATTTTGTGTTTTTTTTCTAAAGCATCATGGAATAAATTCACATGCATAATCTACAGGTTTCTCCTATACTGTATGAGCAATCTGGCAGGTTTGCTTACTGGATGCACAGAAGTCATTCCCCAGTAAATGTGCTTGATGAGATACCTATTTGCGATCTTTGTGGCCAGTTCTAGTTTCCAGGCGTCTGTTTTCACTGTTCATTTATAATTTATTTCTCTCTAATTATGCATTATGTATTCTAAAATACATATCATAACTACACCATAGTTTGATTAAAGTCAATTTCTCTTTGACTTTAAAATGTCATCTCTGTACTTAGAATGCCACCGTATAATCTGTTTTCCTTTCCTTTAGCTCTATTATTCATTCTAAAAGTCTCATCCTGGTTGGTTGCTCTCTCAATGTAATGTATTTAGGTTTCTAGGACACCCTCATCTTTAAAAATTCCACATAGTCATATCCTGTTTCATATCTCTGTTTTAATTTCCTTCTGTGACTGACACAGTCCCAATGTTCTCTACAACTTTCCCATGTTATTGGTTTGCTCTTCTTTTTTTCATTTTTCCTTCTGACTTTTGAGAGTGTTTCTGTCATATGCCATCTGCCAATCACCCCTCCTCTACACTTGCATTTAAACACTTCTCTTTTAGTAGTTATTTTCATCTCTGGTAATTTCACTGTGGGCCTTATTGTATTGTAAATTCAGTTAAGCGTTTGGGATTCCAAAATTCTTTGTATAGATGTCATGTCATCGTTAGTTAATTCTAATGAACGAAATAAAATAACTTTTAACCACCTGCCATCAGTTAATCATCTTCTTTCTGTCTAATTTTTGCTTTTCTTTCCATGGAAGACTGAGTTGATTAATGGTAGAAAAATGTTTTCCCTTATGGCATGGTAATTTATGTTGTTATTAGAATGAATATACTGATGAATTAGACTGATGAATACTCAATTATCTTGTTCAGCACTTATATACTGCCTTATAGTAACATAAGCCTTGACTTTTGAACATGTGAATCAGAAGTATATCAGCTGCCGGTGTCTTTTTGTAGTAAGCGTAGTTTGTGGCTACCTAGGTCAAGATTTTTTAACAGAACTCTTCTAGTTAGCAGTGGATTATCAAGAAAAAATCTCAATGCTAACAGGTAAGTATACACTGATCTTGTTATCTTGCTTTAGGTAGCTGATGGAAAACTGAACTTTATGTCAATGTTATACTTGTTCAGTGCTAATACACCAATAAATTTCCTTTTTTTGTTGTTGTCCCTTAGCTGAGGTAATCAGGCAGATTATAAATGGACGTGGTAATAGACACCTGAATAATTAGACATGACCTCAAAATAATCACCAGTAACACAATGTACATCAAACAGACTTCAGTCATTTTGATGTTTACTCTATCTAAACTGATAACTTACAGATGAAAAACTGCATACTCCATTATCATCCCCAGGCACTTACTGTCCTTAAGTAGCATTTTCTCTTCAGTCTCCATAAGCTCACTCAGTAACAAAAAGCTATGAACAGGATTTTTCACAGTGATAATAAGGTACTAAGACCTATTTCATCAGATATTAATAATACAGCCATTTCAAAATTCAAGCTTTATTATTTTCCAGGAGACACACTATTATTAAAAAAAAAAAAAAGGTGTTACCATGTGTTTGCTTGTAAAAACTTGGATCAAACTATGGGGTCCTTTTAGACGAATCCCTTCTTAAACTGGAAAGTTTAATCACTTCTTAAGTTGGAAAGTTAATCACTTCTTAAGTTGGAAAAATATCATGAGTATTTCTGAAGGTTTTTGTTTGTTTGTTTGTTTTTGGGAAAGATATTATTCCCCCTATTCTTTCTTATTCTTTCTTTTCCTCTGTGTAAGGCAAACTGATAAAAAGCAGAACAGTGTCATCATGAAAGGAAAAAAAAAATATATGGCAATTTCTCATTAAAAAAAAAAAAAATCAGGTTTAGTTTGATTGTTTATACTCACACTCTCCCCAAGTACACTTAGAAGCTTTTTACCTATGATTTTATTCATTCTTTTTCTGTTGTTCCATTTGATTGACCATGGCAGTAATCTGGCCTGTAAGTACATTTGTGCATCGTGAATGGAAAACACAGCAGCTGCCATTACTGGTTATTTTAGGGATGTACCAGCATTTTGTAGCCATTTGCAGCAGATTGATCTTCTTTCCCCTTTAATTCAACAGGAAAATTATCCGCTGTTCTTTATGAAATGGAAGACTCACTACTTGGGTTAGCCTACTAATAAATGCAAAGATTTATTTAGATTTTTCTCTTAAATGTATCCTTTTATTTAAGAAATTTTAGTTTTGTGAAGAAACAAACATCAAGGGGCAATGCTGAAAAATAAAGTGTAATAGATGAGGAGGACATGAAGATAATGTTCAATAATACAAGTGGAAGGAAGAAACGGGACCCTAGAAAAATGCTTAGTACAAAATAAATAAATAAATAAATAAATAATAGTTTTCAATCATCAAAGACTGAAGTAATCAAAGTAAAAGTGTTCTGTTTTATTTTGTTTTCACATGCACACATTTTCTTTTTAAGTTGTTACACAGCTAACATTCACAGTTTAGTGTATATGCTGTGTGAGATCTGAAGGCTGAAAATACCCTATATTTAATTAAATCAAAAAGAAATCCTAAGAAATCATATTGAGTTGCACTCATAGCAAAACAATGGCCAAAATCTCTATAAATTTAATCTGTCTGGCCACTGCAGACATTCAGTCAGTCGATAGCAATTTGTTTGGTGAACGTGCAACAACGTCTGATAGGTCAGTAAAGTTCAGTTGTAGTTATGCCTTTAGTTATAACTGTTTTAGTTTATAATCTTATTCTGTGCATGCTCACTGACCTGCCCACTTTTTATGAGAATCCAGTTGTGTTATTTCTTATCGCCTTCCTATTCTGAAAAACAGTTTTGTAACAATAACTAGGATTTGATGGCAGGCCTCCTATGACATAAATAAACTTGATATCTTTGGATTCAGTTGCAGTGGTTTACATCATCAGAAAACAATATGCTTTTCAACATAGAGAAACATAAGCCAGAAATATATGCTTTGAAAATTTATCAGCATTATGGATTCTGGCATGCAGTACTCACTCTGCCATCTAGCTTTTTTTCTTAGCAGAGAACTGCCCTAGCTGAGTGCTACACTAATACTGGTTTCTGAAGTTGAGTATTTTTTTAAAGTTGATTCTGGTATTTCTATGGGCAACCACCAAACTGTGTACTTTTATTCTCAGTGCAAAGTGTTAATTAATGGTGAATATGCTCCACAGTGCTACATCTCTTTGCAATAAGAAACACTTTGTGGCAGATGGAAACAGCTAGGCTGATCTTACATGCACAAAGGTACTTAAGACACACTTTTCCTCAAATGGTCCAGAGAAATAAATAAAATCTCTATTGAAGGTAGGAATGAATTTGAAGGGGTATCTGTATACATGTCTTATGGAAACACCTGGCTAGTTTTGAAACCACCAGGCAAAGTAGGCTAATTTTTGTGGCTCACTTTCAAAAACTATGCATCATCATCACATATAAAATGTCTGAGAAACAAGTTATTCAACATACCTTGTTCATGTCATTTACTCTATATCTGCTGTGCGTGAATTGAGTGATTGAGTTGTTTGGGATGTTATTAACATATGTCTAGAATTTGATGTGAATGCTTCATTCAGTTGCGACTTCTCCAGAATATGTACACATCTCCTAGAGATGTTACATTTTCATGAAATATTTATGTTACTTATTTGATGATTTCTGTTTGATAAGATCCACCATTTAAGAAAACAAAGTGTAACTATAATGTAAGTGTACATAGTCTTTTCCCCTCCTCTTGTCTTCTACTAATACAATGGAAATAAAGTATTGAAACTGGATGGTTTTGAGTACTAATCTTAGAGGTGAATCACTGTTCATGAAACAATCTGATGGCCTCAATATCAGTCTCAAAAGAAAGAGTCTTCTATGGGAACGGATTGTTTGTAAACATATGGAATAAGAGAAGGAGCAAAACATAGAAATAATAGCATTGCTTAGAAATTAGACAGTTGATATTGTGTTATAATTTGACACTAAATAGGATTAAAACCCTTTTATTTATTAATAAAGCCTATGAAATACTAAATAGATCATACTACTTTGAGAAGAAAAAATGATTCTTTTTCAAAGATCTCAATTCAGAATGTAATTTATTTCTGTGCTTGCCTTTGATAACCAACAAGAATCCTTACAGTCTCTAAACTCTGTTTTTTTTTTTTTTTTCTCTTTTTTTTTTTTTTTGACATCAGACAAACAGGCAAGATAAAACTTCTGAAACTGATTTAAGTGTTACTATCAGGTCAGTCAATGGCCATTAACTCTGAGTTTCCATTAATTTTAAAAGAGATACAAATAGCAAGTGCTCAGGTAATGTCCAAAAGTGGTTTTGAGGAATATTTTTCAGATAAAAGCTGTTAGAAACTTGTCTTGCACATCATAATCCTTAATTTTCCTAATGTCTAAGAAAATCAAATAAATTTCCAATTAAATGACATCTACTAACAGCGATAGTACACATAGCCCTAAGAAACCATACTGCACTGTTGGGAGGCAATGAAGAAGATGGAACCAATCTCTTCTCAGTAGTACCAATTTACAGGACAAGAATCATTGGGAATAAATTAAAAAACTCAACATTCTACTTGAATACAAGTAAAACCTTTTTAATGTGAGGGAGATCAAACACTTGAAAAGGTTTTCCAGTGTGGTTTTATAGTCTCCTCCTGTGGAAATATTCAAACGTTGACTTAACATGGTCCTGGGCTATCTGTTCTTATCTGTTGCTGAACCTGCTTAAGCATGGAAGGGGTGTGGGGGTGTGGGGTGGCAAAGGGAAAGTACTAGGTGATCTCAAGAAGACCCTTCCAAACTCAGTGATTCTGTAATTTTGTGACTCTGATTCTCTATGAACAGATTTCCAATCATTTGTCCTACAGACCAAATGGTTTGCTTATTAAGATGCCATGAAACTGTGTCAAGAGCTCTACTAAATTTAAGATACATGACCTACTGGCTATTCCCTATCCAGAATATCTGCTGCTTTGTCACAGAAGGAAATTAAATTGGCCTGACACATGTTGTTCTTGACAAATTCATTTTGGCTGCTACTCTTTTCCTTGTTCCCTTCCAGGGATATAGAAATACATTTTGATAATTTGTAGTATTGAAAATTGGCTGGCCTATAATTTCTTCTGGGAAGGGAAGGGAAGGGAAGGGAAGGGAAGGGAAGGGAAGGGAAGGGAAGGGAAGGGAAGGGAAGGGAAGGGAAGGGAAGGGAAGGGAAGGGAAGGGAAGGGAAGGGAAGGGAAGGGAAGGGAAGGGAAGGGAAGGGAAGGGAAGGGAAGGGAAGGGAAGGGAAGGGAAGGGAAGGGAAGGGAAGGGAAGGGAAGGGAAGGGAAGGGAAGGGAAGGGAAGGGAAGGGAAGGGAAGGGAAGGGAAGGGAAGGGAAGGGAAGGGAAGGGAAGGGAAGGGAAGGGAAGGGAAAACCGCTTTCCACTCCTTATATATTATTTCTGGAATGTCTTTCTCCAAAGTCAAAGAAAAATATGTGATTTCATCCAGTTCACCTCCTGCACACTTTCCATTTTTCTTCTATATTGAGATAGTGTCCATTTGTTACCTTAACATCACTTCTGTAAGAACCTGCCAGTTCTCTTTTTCCATTTGACTAAACTTCCAGCTGAGAGGCTGCCATATTTCTGAGTTTATTAGTCTGCCTGCCTGAAATATATTGTTTGTTGTTGTTTTATTTTTTTTTCTGTTATTATTTCTTCCTGACTTAAAGGTTATCACCTCTATTATTTCATAATCACTTTTACTCAAGTTCCCTTGATATCTGGTTCCTTTTTGTTGGTTAGAACACAACTGAAGCACTTATCACTACCTATGCAGTGAACATATGTATATGTGTATGTTCTGTGTATACACAAAGATAATTTCCATTTTACAGATAAGGGTAATGATATACATACAATCAAGATGTAATTTTGTCATGACATGACTATCTACATCAGGGAGATTTACATTAAAACATTGTAAAAAGTGCGTACCTGAGCAATTCTTTCCTGACCTTCCTCTTCCAGATAATTGTCACATCTGACTCTTATAGAATGACAATGTCTTACTAAAGTTTCAAGCTATGTCTAATTTAACTCATACAAGAGTCTGCAGCAGAAATCAGCATAATGGTCTGCTTAGCTAAGCACTAAATAGTGTTTGCCTATAATTAACAACAGTTGCAACTATGCAACACTCACTATCCGTAAAAGATCATTCATATACCCCCTCCAGAGTGACAAAGGTATGGTATCACCCAGAACACTTAATGGGAAGCTTTACCACATTATATTTAGGTGTTGCATTGATTATATTTAGGTGTTGCATTGAAAGTTGACAAAATATGATCACTGACTAGTTAAGAGATTGTGAGCGTTACCAGCTCCTCCCAAGAAACATCCAATTCCAGACTAAGAAAAAATAATAAAAAAATAAAAATAAAAATAAAAATAAAAATAAAAATAATAAAAATAAATAAAAATAAAAATAAAAATAAAAATAAAAATAAAAATAAAAATAAAAATAAAAATAAAAATAAAAATAAAAATAAAAATAAAAATAAAAATAAAAATAAAAATAAAAATAAAAATAAAACCTTCTCAAGCTATCTGGCAACATCTGTGTCAGTTCATTTGCCCATGAATAGTGAAAAATGACATGCCAGTCTAATCACTATGTTATTGAAGAATGTCAATGTCCAGGAGAAGGCAAAGAAAAACTCTTTATCTATTCATTGCAAAATAGTAAGGCAGATCACTGGTAAGTTTGACAAAGTTTCTGATGGAACCAGGTACAGAACCAGGTATTCCTGATGCAGAAATTCCCTCTGTCCCCTACTTAAATGTGAGTCTAGACAGGGAAATGTGCAAATATGAAGTGTAAAAGAAGGACAGTTCAATATTTCCATCTATAGTGATGGAAGTGTGATGTCAGCAGCGACGTGTCACAGCGTATGAATAGAAATAAGAAATTAACAAACTAGGTAGTGTGTTTGATTGGGTGAAATCTTTCAATTCCTTTCATCCTCTTCTTTTTCAGGCAGCGCATCATCTAAGAACTGTACGATCTCTTTTCTCCACAAAGCACTATGAACATGAAAAGCATGTGTCCAGTTAAAGTGGAAAAAATACATGAAATAAGAGAAAAGAAATAGCAGAGTCAGTAAAATATTCTACCAGGGCTACATGGGAAAGTCATCCTGAAAAATTTTCTAAGTCACTATCAAAACTTTTATAGTATAAATTTAAGAGGAACTGAGATATATTTTACTAAAGTCAGTGAAGCTCTTTTTTAAGAAAAAAATTCCAAGGTTGCTCATAAAGTTTATTAATGTCACTAGGCCAAGCAAAAAGGATCTGATAAGAGCTGTCATTGTAATTAATTATCCAATTCAACAGAAATGAAGAGGGCTGTGATGTTTGTTAAAATATAATTCTTACTGTCTTCACATTAAAAATAATAATAAAATACAGGGCTCTAATGATTAGCATTCCAGTACTCAATATTTAAAAACATTTGACTGTAATCTTCTTTGGAGAACAATTTAAACATATTTGAGATATATCTGAGAAGAATGATATCTAAGTACCTAAGTAGAAATGGTTAGAAGCTATAAATACGCTGTGTATAAATGAATATACATTCAGTTCAGAATAAAACAGATTACAGAGGCACTTCCTCCAATCTTTCCTGATTAGCTGTTTTACTTTCTTTATGTTGATTTTCCCTCACCAATTATCCCATCTAATGTAGAGAAAAACAGGCATTGAACACAGATTTAGTAAGTCTACAAGGAAAGGAACATAGGTGAACTCAAGTAGTTCACATCCTATCTAGTTAGAAATAAATCACTTTCTGCAGCAACTTATTTTCAGAAACTTCATTGGTGTGGCAAAAAACAATGATATATATAAGATTCCAGGAACATTAAATCCCATGAAGTTGTGATATCAAAGAGCAGTTAGCTGTTTGAAATAACCTTAATCTGGCATTTGTATGTTTTATGTTAGGGATAATAATCATGAAAGATCATAGAATCATAGAATCATTAAGGTTGGAAGAGACCTCCAAGATCATCTGATCCAATCATCCCCCTACCACCAATATCACCCACTAAACAATGTCCCTAAGAACCATGTCCAACCTTTCCTTAAACACCCCCAGGGACAGTGACACCACCATCTTCCTGGGCAACTCATTCCAATGCCTGACTACTTTTCTGAGAAGAAAATTCTCCCAATTTCCAACCTAAACCTCCCCTGGTGCACCTTGAGGCCATTCCCTCTAGTCCTATCTGCGAGAAGAGGCTGACCCCCAGCTCCCCACACCTTCCTTTCAGGTAGCTGTAGAGAGCAATGAAGTCTCCCCTGAGCCTCCTCTTCTCCACACCAAACAACCCCAGTTCCCTCAGCTGCTCTTCATAGGACTTGTGTTCCAGACCCCTTACCAGTTTTGTAGTCCTCCTCTGGACATGTTCCAGGGCCTCGATGTCTTTCTTGTAGTGAGGGGCCCAAAAGTGAACACAGTACTTGAGGTGCAACCTCATCAGATCTGAGTACAGAGGAATGATCACCTCCCTGGTCTTGCTGGGTACACTGTTCCTGATGCAAGCCAGGATGCCATTGGCCCTCCTGGCCACGAGGGCACACTGCCACCTCATGTTCAGGCAAGCATCAATCAGCATTCCGGGATCCTTTTCCTCTGCACAGCTTTTGAGCCACTTGCCCCAAGCCTGGAGTGCTGCATGGGGTTGCTGTGGCCAAAGTGCAGGACCCGACACTTAGCCATGTTGAACCTCATCCCATTGGCCTCTGCCCATCGACCCATCCTGTCCAGGTCCCTCTGCAGGGCCTTCCTACCTTCCGGCAGATCGACACTTCCCCCCAACTTGGTGTCATCTGCAAACTTACTGAGGGTGCATTCAATTCCCTCATCTAAGTCATCAATAAAGATATTAAAGAAGATGGGCCCCAACACCAACCCCTGGGGAACACCACTGGTGACTCGTCACTGGCTGGATTTAACTCCATTTAAATCCATTTATGTGTCTGCATACAATCTGCATAAACTTTGCTTGGTATATTTTTGTATTTCTTAATTTTGTACACTACAAATGCTGAATTCATCATTTGGAGGCCCCACATACAACCACATTAAATGATTTCACAGCTTAATTTTAGTCACAGGATAACAGTCCTGATCTGTAATTCTGAATAATTGAGCTGAAAAAATAACTAATCCATTGTTTGTATGATTTCCTGGTGGCCAAGAACATCTATTTGTCCAGTAAAAGGATGACACGAATTAAGCTCCTGTGTCTGCCCAGGGAGATCTGATTTTATCTCTCTATTTTCTTTAGGGAATGTCTTTAAATCTACTCTTGGATGAGAAAAGGAATATTTGCTATCAAATAGCAAAGCTGTCATTGTGCTAAGAAAGCAAGAGTGATGGAACCAGAAGGAGAAAAACAAACAAACAACAGCAAACTAGGAATATGATTACAGTTTCAGTGTGAGTTCTCACCCAAAATGAGATACACAAGTTTCAGATCTGCTTCCAAGATTTTCTGTTCATTTGTTTGCTGCCTGCTGTAAAATTGTGTAAATCACTCAGGGTCCAGAGAAAGGAACTTGGCTTTTTTTCTCCCCAACATGAAGTCTTCTTTGTTTGCCTTCTTTCAGCCCCATGACTCACTCTACATCTGACCATGCTTCAGCAAGCAGAGAACTCAGAAGGGAAGCTATGTCCAGAACAGCTAAAAGGCCAGCGTTAGATTAATACATTGTCACTTAGTTAGTACATTTAAATTTTAAATACACATATTTCTGATTTTATTATTTCTTTGTTTAAGATAGGACTTGGGGGAGGCAGGGTAGGTAATGTTTTATCAATTATCTTCTCAACTCTGCTGTACAAAGGATAGGTTTTTGTTAAAAAAAAAAAAAGGAGTGGTATGTTCATCAGCTAATTAACTTAAAATGATGAGATAGCAGGGCTAATGCAGGAAACCATTGTTTCCTTTTTTCGTATATTTGACAATGAAAATTGCTCTGAGAATAAGTAATGCAATTACCACTAAATACATTTAAGGGTGTGGAAACTACTTGTCAAGTAGAACAAATTGTATAGATATAAGACGTTACTCTGATAACTTTACTTTTATTGAAGAATTCAACAACGAAAGACACTGCTGTAAAATATAATTTTCCAGGGATTTTACTTCTCTGCCTCAGCTTCACTGACTGAGAATTGCATTTCATTTTCAAAGAATAGACCATTTCTTACATGTTATACATTTTTTTGCCCTTGAAGGCTGTCAGTTTCAATATCCAGGATGAAAATCTAATTTTAGTATCCAGAGAGCATGCAATAACGTGTTTCTATATATGGACTAAAATGGGGATGCCACCTGGGTAGCAGAAAGTATGTAAAATATTTCGGTTCTATAACACAATTCAATTTCTTTTGGCTGAGAAAAGACAACCAGAAAATACTATTCCTCCTACTAGAGAAGTATATATTTTCTAAAAAAAAAAAAAAGTGTAAAAAAGAAAAAAAAAAGAGTTTTATGGAGTGTCTTCATTTAAATGTGCCCTTCCACTCATTAATAAAATAAACTAATTAAAAATAGGTGATCACTTAGTTGCTAGAGTTCTCAAGAGGCAACTGAAAGGCTCTTATCCTCCTTGTTTAATACCACAACAGATTGCCTGTAACTTTTTGTTAATGTTAGGTTATTACTAGAAAAGAAAATGAACCAGTTTCACAAGACTAATCTATGTACACAGAGTGCATGGAATTTTCCACATGTCAAACTGGAAATTATCAGACCAACAAAAGAGGGAAGCTAAGCTCTGTTTGTCAAAGTGTGAAAGCCATTTAACAGACGGTAGCACTGCATAGCAGTCTACATTAGGAAAGAAACTTGACAAAGTAGCTAGGCTTTACCAGGAACATAATTTTACACTAATTCTAGGAATAAAAATCTGCCTTTGGGCAAAGTTGTCAAGAACATTTTAAGGATCAAGTGTGGTCAGAGTTCCACTTTAGCCCTCATGGTACTCATTGACATAAACTAACCATATAATTAGCAACCATCTCAACAGGATCTACCAAATTCAACACTGCTTTTTCTCATCTTTAGTGACATGGACTGGGTCACTTGTGCTGCAGGAAAATGTCAGGAGAGAGCTGCCACCACTGAATCAGACACCTGAGCCCTTGGATGATTTATTGTGTTAGTCTTTCCATCTATTCAACTCGCTAGCTTTGATCCACACTGCTATGCCTCTCATGGTGAGAATTTGGCTTTCACTGACTTTGCCTCCTCTTCTATAATGATAATGAGAGAGAGTGGACATCTGCAAGACCTAACAGCTTCCTGACTGACAGCAAAGCAATTTGGGTGTGTATGCACAGAGTAGTTTGTGGTGTTGAGAAACTTGGAATAAGATTTTTGGACCCCAAACTCATAGGGAACTGAACCCTATTCAGTGAGTCACTGACAAAATATTAGAGTCCAGATTTGCTGTGTAATTATATCTGCTTCCTGGATCAGGAATGCAAAGAACATGGAAGTGATTGTATGCCAAATAATAACAATATGTCTAAATAAGTAATGCAGCTCCTGAGCTATGACTGTGCAAGAAGGTTATGTAGCAGTAAATCCAAACTGCAGAATAGCATATGATATTTTAGTCTCTATAACTGTGCAATGGTGCACAATGGCACAGCTGGATCTGGACTGGACTAGCACCCACAGCTCACATACAGATTATATTGCCATTCTCACAATCATTATTTTCTTGCTCCCCCTAGGCAGCATTATCTTCTGGACATGATCTCTCTTCACTCTTAGCTGCTCACAGAGTCCTCATCAAAAGGTTTGGAGTCTCTAGTATCGCATTTGCATTTTACTGCCCTGCAACCTCCAGAGAACTAAAGACTTTCTAAAAAACCCTTGTAGATCTTCTTTTATGTCACTAAAATAAAATTATTAACTATGTGCACAAATGTCTCCCTCTCCCCTCTACTTGAGTAATTTTCAGAAAAAGAAAGCTGCTAGTCTCCCTGTATTAGTGATAAATATATTCTCACAGAAATCTCCATATAAATATAAATTATACATATTGTTTTAGGGTTATAACTAGCACTGCCTGCCATTATACAAATATTTCCTTTCATGCTTGCTTACTTGATGCTTTCCTTCTGCTCTACTTATATAACCACTAAACAAACAGCTTTCTATCCATCTATCAAATTACTTTGTGTTTCTGCTTTCGTTTCGTTTCCATAGAAACAAAGATGGTTTAAAGGAGGTAGAAAGAAACGCAGGTCATCACAAAGCCATTCCTCAATATAGACATCTTGCGATATTCTATCTTTGTCCAAGAATTCCCAACCTGAAACTCCCTAAGAAATATGTTTTTCTATGCAAAATCCCAGGAGGTCTTCTTTTTGTATTCTTAAATCCATGTGGACATTGACATGGCACCTTATAGAGTCACAAACTATCCAATGATATTTAAATCTGAATTACATGAGAATCTTTACAGTTCAACGTTATTTACATGCTCCTACTTACAAAAGAAGAGCCCAGGGGGCTTCAGCTAGGTGCCAGGGCAAATGAAAGCTGAGAAACAGATTGCTCATTGTTGCAACTCTGCAGGTTGAGATCACCCAGAGTACTCAGAGGCCAAGTGGAATGTTAAATCTGGAGTTAACAACCTAATTTCCCCACCCAAATGTACTTAATGTTGTTGTTTAAGTGGGATGTTCAATTTCTCTTCTGATACTACCCTGAGCAGAGTCCTGCTGGTAAATACTTCTCTCCCTGGAATACTTCCTACCTGAATTTACTTCCAGCTGAAACTAGGGCACTGGAAAAGAGAAAGTATGGAACAGATGGGGAGAGATGATACATCTTCCCCAGTCCCATTATGCAGTCCAGATATGATTAAGCTGCATCTGCAGTCTGGTATTCTTTCCTGTAAGCTAGAAAGTCCTGGTGAGTTCCACATCTTGCATATGTACTAAAAATATCAGGAAACTGTGCATTTCCTGGGAGACAGGGATGTGTTTGCACTCCAAATGCTTAGACCAAGTTGATTTTCAACAGCTCTGAATTAGATGGTTTTGTGACACGGAGATTCATGCCCTGGAAGAAAGGGTGCTCTGCCATTTTCACTACTACAACGTACAGGAAGATCAAGAGTGTTTAAGACTTTCCATACCATGAAGATATTCAAATCTGTGTTTCTCTATTGCATACTCCAATAGTAATAGTAGATAGTAGTAGGGATAAGGAAATTAAAAATATTGGTAGAAAGATTATCCAGTAAAAATTTAAAAAAAAAATAAAAAAAATGCTCTTTGTTGGAAATTACTTACCTTAAATTATTGCAACCCCTGCTTCAGTTTTTCTCCTCAGTACCCTCACAGAAGTTTCCATTTTAACACCAGTAATATTTCAACTGCTCATGAAGTAGTTGCTGACAGTTTAAAAGTCAAAATACAGTCATTAATGTTAGGTTTTCTTTATATAACAGCATGTTTCAGTGGTACTGGATATGCTAAAAAATAAAAAAATAAAAAGCTGAGACCTCATTTATATATTGCTCAGGATGGGAATTATTTTACTTATTTTCAGGTAAATTGATCCAAATTCAAAATTTCAACCACTCAGTTAGAAATAAAAACCTTGGAGCAAGGCAGGAGAATGATCAGGACATGGGAACAGAGGTTATAATGATATACAGCTATAAGGGAGACCAGGGAGAATTGGAGATTCATGGTGAGAGCCTTTCCATGCATTAGCAAAAAAGAAATTCCTTCTGGGCAGCAAAATTGGCAGCAAGAGGGGGAAAAGGGAAAAGAGAAGAATATTCTATTTTGAAGGATGTTCCTAAGATAATTCTTAAGGACCTGTCTTGGTTATTGCAAGAGACAGATAAGTGAAAAATGCAGTATACAGTTAAAGTAAAAAAAAAACAGATAGAAAGATAGATAGATAGATAGATAGATACATACATACATACATACAAGGAAAAGGAAAAGGAAAAGGGGAAAAGGGGAAAAAAGGGGGAAATGGGGAAAAAAGGGGAAAAGGGGAAAAGTGGAAAGGGGGAAAAAAAAGGAAAAGGAAAAGGAAAAGGAAAAGGAAAAGGAAAAGGAAAAGGAAAAGGAAAAGGAAAAGGAAAAGGAAAAGGAAAAGGAAACATTAAGATGCAAAATGAATATGTCAGAAAATAATAGACATTTAACGCGGCTGAAAGATACTATGTTAAGATCTCATGTGAGGCAAGATTCAGAGGACGATATCTTATTCAGAAATGTACTCAGCATAATTAGTGTCAGTAAAAAAGTGTTTCTTATCACAATATTTGTTCATCTTGTCACCCCAGGCCAATCTCTGTTTTTGTCTGTGTCTAAAGCCATTGAGCTGCTGTTACCTGGCTCACTGTCACCTTCTGGTCTCCTGCCCTAAACCTGTTATATGGATTTTAAGTAACTGTGGTTCTTTGTTTCTTTTCTGTGGAAACCTAAGCCATTAAAGCTGACCAGATATAATGCAACCCTTTCAGGGAAGCCTCCCCCATGACAATTACCTATGCTAGCTTTGTTTTCCCACCACTTATCAGAACCATATTAGTTAGAGCTGGGCAGACACACTCAACGTCTCACTTATCAAGTAGTGCTTTCTGGTACGCTTCACCCTCTCACTGTAAAACAGTACTGTTTAGAAAATGAAACTGTCTGCAAATTTAATGCATCTTTTGTTGTAGGTGTGGAATGATGTGGTACAAATGAGGTAGAATTTCTAGTAAAGAAAGGATGGTCTTGTCTTTGAAACATGTGAATTATGACTGAAGAACAGGTTTCTTTCTATCTGATACCATTCCTTTGAGCCTACTGAAACCAATGTAAACCATTTTGGTTTTATGGTTTCCTGTCTTAGAGGCTTGTTTCCAAATTCCCAGGTGTAGACACTTGCAATTGATGCCAGAGAGATCACTTGATCACTTGCAGATTTGCAGACCATTACACAGTTCTGACTGATACCAAATGTGAATGGAGAAATTTTACTGGTAATCCTTCTGTCTTAATTTCATGTCAGCAAGCAAGAAAAATACCCAGTCATCCTTCAGTACCCTGTGAAAGCAAGTCCATTGCTATTTCAGAGGTGTTCAGATATTATAGTGATGAGAACCATAGGAAAACCCAGGAGATATAGTAATTTTCTCTTCAGAGTGAGCTTTAATAGCATGCATTAAATAAGGCATGGACCAAACTTTGAACGATAAGTGAAAAACGAAGTATTGAATAGTTACTGGTTCGTTAAGCACAACTGTGATCTGAACAAAACAGGAAAACTCTGTAATAAAGTGGTAGATGATAATATAACTAAGGAGACCAAAATATGGCCTGACACTGACAGGAAAGAAGCAATTAAGTTTTTTCAGTCAGGGCTAATACCAGTATCTCCTAATATTTAGTATATTTAATACTACAACATCAAAACTCTTCTCTGCTCTCTAAAGAAGCTTTTGTTACTTTGGGGGAGGGGCGCGGGGAGGGAGGGATTGTCTTTTATTTTGTTTTCAGGTGTGGAAACATGATTGCTAACTGTGAAAGTAAGGAAGAAGAAGAAAAAAACCTGAAAATACATCAAGCAATATGTAGTAGTAGAGAAAAAAACAATCAGGATCTTCCGTCTGTCTTACACTCTAAATAGATAGGAACAATCAGTAAGATTTAGATGTAGCAAGTTTTATCTTTTTTTAAGTCTGAAAAATGAATAATTTTGCAACAGGATGAACTGGAACATATGACACTGAGGCCAAGGATGTAAGATATTTTAAAAATGTGTGTTTTATATTTTATTTCTTTCCTGTAGTATTATTTCTTTAATACTGACAAGGTGTAGGAAAGTTCTGTGATGATATTTTCCATGTGTTTAATTTACTAAAGTCAGTAAAAACATTAAAATGGAAAATCCTTTAATAATGAGAAATGCTTTATTGGGATCTTCATTTGGAATATCAGACATATCTTTAGTCTTGATTCTGTATAATTATGCTGGTAGTTCTCTGATTTATACAGATTATGTTCCTTCATATTTATTTTGGGCTAAAAAGCATGTGCCATTTATAGAAGAAGGTGATATTTATGAGCACATGCACTGACACTAATGACATTCAGTAGTTGCAAATGAATAAAGCAGATACATTGCAAAAGACAAGATCTTACAGGAATTGTTCTTGCACATCTTTGAATCCATCAAGAAGTTCACATTTTCCAATAACAGTACCACAATGAATACCATTAAATACATAAAAATTGACAGTTTAAATCCTGACTAATGGAACTGACATTGTATTTATTAAAGATATAGTGTGCAGATCGGGTATTCAGGGAAGAAAAAAAAAAGAAAAAAGAAAAAAAAAAGATAAATATTACTGTATCCTTAAGGGAGATGTATGTTTGACAACATATAAGTACACCCATAGTTTACTTCAGAACATAAATTATAATGCATTGTAGAAAATGGAAATTCAAGTAAATTTACTAACCTGTATCCATTCCCTTTTGTTTCACAGCTCAAACACTTAGGTTTTGCTGCCCTAATTGCTCCAAAACCAGGTGTCAAAATTGAGGAAAATGTGACTTAGATCCCAAGCACAAGGAATGTAAGAATAGTAAGGAGAAGGAAGCAATACAAGTTATTAATGAAGAGTATGAATAAATAAATATTCCCTTATGATAAAAGCAGATGAAATATGATTTTCCAGCTGTCAGTCAGTAAAATTGAGTTTGGACACTGTAGTATTCATTGCTCACTGGTTTTCATTACACCTTGGAAAGGCATGGAAGAGGAACAGTTATGTACTACAATACATTGGATTCACATTACTTGGTATCCACAAGATTGCAGGTAACATTGAAAGAGGCATTGGCTGCAGAGTGGCAGAAGGTTGTTCTGCTCTCTTACACTTACTGACATTTAGAGAACAATAGCTTTGTTGTGGAAAGGGAAAGCGTCAGTAAGCTGCCGCTGCCAAAAGCCATTCTACTTTACTGTTTCCACTATTGCTACCACTGGGGACTTGTTCCAGAAGCACCCTAGAAGAGCTGATGTGAGCTTGAGCCTATTGTGAGCACCACAAACATTTAAAAAACATCTACTGTGTAAAAGCCTAATTTACTTAGACTGTTGGTTTTATTTTTATTTTTCAAGTTTATGTGTTTTTTTTTTTTTTTTCCCCACAAAGCACTGTGTACCAATCCCCTAGAAAACAAGTAAGAATTAAAAGACAAAACACCACTTGAAAGTTGTTGAGGTCATAAACTCTGACTGAAATATTTGAAGCTAAGACAGAATTTCTAATACACTATACATTCATAATGCATGCTGGTTTATTTTTGGATGTGTTCATTTAATATTTTAATTGTGAATACTTTTATTCACCTGAACATTTATTCCACTTTAGTTTTGATTCCAAAACACAAAAAGTAGTCATGTTAGGGCAAAATAGTTATGAGCTTGGAGCTTAGAGCTTGCTGCTTAGATTTCAAGAAACTTGACATATTAGCTTAGTCACATATATACTGTGATGACAATAGCTGACCTGTTCTCAGCTGTTCTCAAACAAAAATGATCTGTAATACATCATAAGACAGTGGCATAAGTAGGAGATCTAGGTACTAGCTCTTCTTCCACACTAAGTCCAGAATGCTGCATTTGTTCTCTAAATGGAAACAAAAGATGATTGCAGATTTTGGGTCACTGAAGTTTGTTCCAGACAAAAGAACTCTAATTACCAGCTGCTATCACATTTTTATATCTCTATTACAGATTTTCAAACGAGTTTATTTACAGATTTTCCTAAGACATATTTGCTCATCTTGCCTGACCATGACCATAGCTGAATACATTGTTGCCTATGATATCTTCAACATTTATTTCAGGAGAATACATTTGAAATATATGCCCAATGATATAGATCGCTACACTGTATTATGTCAGTTTCCCTGAGAAAAATTAATAGCTTTATTTTTAGGCAGAGGTAGTTTATTTGCAGGAAACATACTGCTTCATTTGACCATCTATCACCATTCTTGTGCTGGTCATACTCATTAGTTATCTTGCAGAAATCTGTTCAATTATTGCATTTTTTTAATATCTAGTGAAGATTCACAGTATAGTTGATGCCAACAGTTATAATTCTATTATAAGTTAAATAAGGTACTTTTATACTCTGAAGAAATTTGTTATGACTGAATTTTGCTATATACTTCTAATATTTCACAGTATCACAGTATCACAGATTTCTAGGTTGGAAGAGACCTCAAGATCATCGAGTCCAACCTCCGACCTAACACTAAGTACTCCACTAAACCATATCGCTAAGCTCTACATCTAAACGTCTTTTAAAGACCTCCAGGGATGGTGACTCCACCACCTCCCTGGGCAGCCCGTTCCAATGCTTAATAACCCTTTCGGTAAAGAAGTACTTCCTAACATCCAACCTAAAACTCCCCTGTCGCAACTTTCGCCCATTCCCCCTCGTCCTGTCACCAGGCACGTGGGAGAACAGACCAACCCCCACCTCTCTACAGCCTCCTTTAAGGTAACTGTAGAGAGCGATAAGGTCTCCCCTGAGCCTCCTCTTCTCCAGGCTGAACAAGCCCAGCTCCCTCAGCCGCTCCTCGTAAGACTTGTTCTCCAGACCCCTCACCAGCTTGGTCGCCCCTCTCTGGACTCGCTCGAGCACGTCCATGTCCTTCTTGTAGCAAGGGGCCCAAAACTGAACACAGTACTCGAGGTGCGGCCTCACCAGAGCCGAGTACAGGGGCACAATCACTTCCCTAGACCTGCTGGCCACACTGCTTCCTATACAGGCCAGGATGCTGTCGGCCTTCTTGGCCACCTGAGCACACTGCTGGCTCATATTCAGCCGCCCATATTCAGCCGTGCATATTCAGTAATATTTGTACTTATCTCCCTAGCTCAGTAATTAAAATATTTTGATCCAAATCGAAAAGGGACCAGGAAACAATTTGTATATGAAGTCTACTATGATTGTATTATTATTGTTATTGTTTGTTATTGTTATTGTTGTAAAGCTCAAAGGCAGCCTTGGCTGCAGTGAACATGAAATGGTGGAGTTTAGGATCCTAAGGGAAATGAGAAGTGAGCACAGAAAGAACACTACTCTGGACTTCAAGAGAACATACTTTGGCCTCTTCAGGGATCTGCTTGGTAGAGTGCCATGGAACAAAGCCTGGGAGGGAAGAGTGACCCAAGAAAGCTGGTTAATATTCAAGGATCACCTCCAAGTTCAGAAGCGATACATCCCAACAAAGAGGACATCAGGCAAAAAAAAACAGGAGGCCTGCATGGATGAACAAAGAGCTCCTGGACAAACTCAGGCAGAAAAATGAGGCCTACAGAGTGGAAGCTGGGAGGGATACAGAGAAATCTTCCAAGTGGCCAGGGATTAGGTTAGGAAAGCTAAAGCCCTATTAGATTTAAATTTGGCCAGGGATATTAAGGGCAAGAAGAAAGGCTTCTGTAAGAACATCAGTGGTAAAAGGAAGACTAGGGAAATTGTGGTCCCTCTCCAGAAGGAAATGGGAGACCTGGTCACCCAGGATATGCAGAAGGCCAATGTACTTACTGACTTTTTTGCCTCCGTTTTCACCGGCAAGTACACCAGCCACACAGTCCAAGCCCAAGAAGACAAAGGCAGGAAGTGGGAGAATGGACTGCCCACTGTAGGAGAAGATCATGTTTGAGAGGAGCTAAGGAACCTTAAGGTGCACCAGTCCATGGGACCTGATGAGATGCATCTGCAGATCCTGAGGGAGCTGGCAGATGTAGTTGCTAAGCCACTGTCCATCATATTTGAGAAGCTGTAGTAGTCTGATGAAGTTCCCACTGACTGGAAGAGGGGAAACATAGCTCTCATTTTTAAAAAGGGAAAAAAGGAAGACACAGGGACCTACAGGCCAGTCAGTCTTGCCTCTGTGCCTGGCAAGGTTATGGAGCAGATCCTCCTGGAAACTACGCTAAGGCACATGGAAATTAAGGAAGTGATTGCTGACAGTCAACATGGCTTCCCTAAGAGCAAATCATGCCTGACAAACATGGTAGCCCTCTACATCAGGGTTACAGTACTGGTGGATAGGGGAAGATAAACTGACATGATCTACCTGGACTTGTCCAAAGCATTTGTCACTGTCCTGCATAATGTCCTTATCTCTAAATTGGAGGGACATGGATTTGACACTTACACCACTCTGTGTGTAAGGAATTGTCTGGATGGTCATGCTCAGAGAGTAGCAGTCAACAGCTCAATGCCCGAATGGAGATCAGTGACAAGTGGCATTCTTCAGCTGTCAGTAGAGGGATAGGCATTATTTAACATCTTTGTTGGTGACATGGATAGTGGGATCAAGTGCAACCTCAGCAAGTTTGTTGATAATACCAAGCTGTGTGGTGCTGTCAAGACACTGGAGGGAACGGATGCCATCCAGAGGGGCTTGGACAGGCTGGAGAGCTGGGCATGTGCAAACCTCATGAAGTTCAGCAAGGCCAAGTGGAGGGTCCTGCATCTGGGTTGGGGCAATCCTAAGCACAAATACAAGCTGGGCAGAGAATGGACTGAAAGGAGTCCTGATGAGAAGAACCTGAGGGTGTTGGTTGATGAGAAGCTCAACATGAGCTGGCAATGTACACTTGCAACCTGGAAAGCCAACCATATCCTGGGCCACATCAACAGCAGCATGAACAACAGGTCAAAGGAGGTGATTCTCCCTTTCTACTCTGCTCTCACAAGAGCCCACCTGAAACATTGCATTCAGCTCTAGGGTCCCCAATATTAGAAGGTCATGGAGGACCTATTGTAGAAGGTCCAGGGAAGGCCACGAAGATGATCAGAAGGCTAGAACACCTCTCCTATAAAGACAGGCTGAGAGAGACTGGTTTTTCAGCCTAGAGAAGAGAAGGCTCCAGGGAGACCTTATTAAGTCTTTCCAGTACCTAAAGGGTACAGGAAAGCTGGGGAGGGACTCTGGTAGGGAGTGTAGTGATAGGACAAGCTTTAAACTAAAAAAGATGTAGTTTAGATGTAGGGACCAAATTCTTTAATATGAGGTGATGAGGCACTGGCACAGGTTGCCCAGAGAAGCTGTGGGTGCCCCATCTCTGGAAGTGTTCAAGGCCAGGTTGTATGGGGTTTGGAGCAACCTGGTCTAGTGGAAGTTGTCCCTGCCCATGGCAGGGGGGTTGGAATTAGATGATCTTTAAGGTCCCTTCCAAACCAAACCAGTCTATGTTTCTATGGTTCCTTGATTTTATACAATCTCCCAAGGCTGATAAGATTGCATAGTTATCAGAGCCATCTGTAGTGTTATTTATCTTCAGGTTCAGTGGGATAGCAAACATTCTCTGAAGCTCTATTCCCAAACAAACTCAAAGGATTCTCCACCTTCCAGAAGGGTGCAACAGACATTTCCAATGTAAAGTCCCAGGTCCCTTCCTTCTCTTCCTACACTTTTCAAGAAGACTTGACCTATGCAAATAGATATTATGCTATATCTAAATGAATATATTTTTTTTTCTGTATCCCTGGAGCAGCAGGAGAGGCAAAGCTCAAAAGTTACATAATTCTACATAGTACAGGTCTGATCCAGTGCTTTCATATTACATGATATATTGTAAAGTTTGACAGTAACAATAAAATTTTAAATGTGAAACAATGACCACACAGCCACTGGTATGCTGTGCAAACACATCAAAATATTAGTAGACAGAGATAAATTAAACTAATGCCTTGCTTCTAATTAGGGCTTTGATTTCTAAAATGATTTTCTGTTAATACATAGGAAAAGGCCTCCAAGGCTACATCTACCTTACTAAATTAAACATGCCCAATATTGTGTTCTGGCACTGAAGCAAGCTGGCATGGAGTAGCCCTCATACACACAGCTGCACTCTCTCACCCTCCACAAATGGGTGATGACATTCAGTCTCCTCCCTGGGAACAGCCTTGCTCTGTGCTCTCTCCTTAATCCTACCTGGAATTGCTTCAGAGGCATCCCAGGATGAGTCTGTGCCAGAGATCATTTTAATCAATCATTTAACATCAGTAGGAGTATAAGACCATAACAATTTAACAGTAAAAGCAGTTCAGTTCCAGTGCCCAGGAACATTACCCGGCATCACTTTACTAAACAGAACAGAAGAAACTTAACTTGACAGAATATGTGACAGCACTTCTCATTTGATTTAGTCCAAAGGACAGTGATCACTAGGTATTGAATCAGGCCCTTTACTGGGAGGTACAGCTATGGACAGTGCCCCCCCCCCAAAAAAAAAAAAAAGTTAATAAATATTTTTTTAAGACAATTCAGAATTTATAGAGTCATGGAAGAAAGGAGGGGAGAGAAATGAGGTCCCCAGGGCAACCTCATTGCGGCCTTTCAGTACTTAAAGGGGTCTTATAAAAAGGATGGAGAGGGACTCTTCAGTTGGGTGGATAATGATAGGACAAGGGGGAATTGTTTTAAACTAAAAGAGGATGGATTTAGACTAAACATTAGGAGGAAATTCTTCACTGTAAGGGTAGTGAGGCATTGGAACAGGTTGCCCAGAGAAGCTGTTGATGCCGCATCCCTGGAGGTGTTCAAGGCCAGGCTGGATGGGGCTTTGGGCAACCTGATCTAGTGGGTGGCATCTCTGCCTATGGCAGGGCAGGTGGAGTTAGATGATCTCTGAGGTCACTTCCAACCCGAGCCTTTCTATGATTCTATGAAAAGCTATTCTTGTATTTCAAGGGTAGAAGTTTCTCTGAAAATAACTTTCTATTTGTTGGCTGACTACTCTGCCATTTTTACTAGATATATATTTTTCATAACATTTTATAATAAAGGTCTAAAAAAGCAGGTGTATTTATTCAAAGTGCTGAAATCTTGAACATTTCTATTCTCTTGAAAACTTAAGAATTTCCTTCTTGCTTCAGCTGTAATACAGCATGAAATTCCAGTTTCAGCAATTTGGGTATGATAACACTTTTTTTCCTTGTATATATGAGCTAGATTATATTACTGTTATTTTTGATATCTTTATAATGGGGACAGGACAATATATGAAGTCACATCAAATTCCTTGTTTGCTTGCAAATATTGTGATATGACATGAATGTGGCAAACATATTACCATGAAATTCTGTTGTATATATCTGGTGATATCAGAGAAGGGGGAGGAGGGGTGTGGTACTCTTGCAGTACTCTCTTTCCAAATTGGCAAAATCTTTATATGGTCCCTAGGCATTTCCTGGTAATACTTGAGTTTTATTCCTGTGCTACCACTTTGTGATCCCATGACATACCTAGCTAATTAAATCAATTTTCTGCCAAAATAAAATCCAATTGATTTGGGTTTATAATACCCTACACACTTTTTTTTTTTTTTTTCAAGTCGGAGTTAAGTCCGTAGTTTGGGAACCTGTCTTTTGAGGTAAACTTTCACAATCTTGATGAAGTAGGCTACAGATATTTTCCTTGCTCCTTTGCCCCTCATACACAGTTGAAGACAGTATCAAAGTTAAACATGTGCTATCATTCCATTTTGATATTACATGTATGGTTTTATACGTTCTGAAAATTGTTGTAAGATCAGATTCTATGGTACAATATCATTTACCACTATGGTATAGCAGTGGCTCACTTACAATTAGTGAATACCTTTAAGCATTACCTTTCAGGCAATATACATACTGAAAAGAACTCTAGGCAGAAGTAAATAACTACTTTTTACATAATTGGAGCATTTTCTCCAAGACTCAGGGAGTCTTTATTTCTTTTTGTCTGAGAAACAGCAAGTTTAATATATTCTTAAAGTTCTACTGATTTCAAAACCTCCATTTAACCTTTCTGAAGAGAAGAAAGGGATTTAAACCCTTTTGACCAATCCTCAAAAGGTTCATGGAAACCCACCTTGGCTGATAAGGGGGATAACTGCTGTCTGCTAAACAACCCTTTTAAGACTTTGTCATACAGCTACTGTCCTTGTTTGATTCTCACTGACCTTTAAAAGACTGATCAACTTTGAAGATCAAACATAAGATTAATTTGTGGTGTATAACCTTATTAGCATGCTGAATTTTGGCCCCTGTTCTAGATTCAACAATGACAATTTATACAGATTGCTCAGCAAATGCAGAGAGCTATTGATCTCTGCAGGATTCATCAATGCAGTGTTGCTGTTGTGACTCATCTAGAGCTGCTCTTAAATCATTTGATAATGCTGTAGGTTGACCTAGTGGTTTCTGTACAAATATTTTTACTTAAGTGCCTCTTACTTGAAATTGTCTGAGATGGGTAAAGCAGAAAATAGATGACTGTGTGTAGCCCACAAAAGGGTCATTAAGAGATAATGCCAGACTATTAGATTTGATGCTTCTGGCCTCCAACAGCTTTTGGAACTGATTAGGCCTGAGGGGGATAAAGGCCTGCCAACACAAACAAAGCAATGAAGAATTATTCCTGTTATTCAGAGGGACATAGTTTGGGGCTACAACTTGATATCCAGAGTGGAGAATCCACACAGATACATGCAGAAGCACAGCAGCGTATATGGATTAGTTAGGACTTCACATGAGTTACAGCACCATTGTCATTGGAAAAGCATGAAATAAGAAAATGTGCATATAACTTGTTTGATATTTTATAAACCCTATACAAAAGGCTTTATATAGCTTTTTGGTAATGTCAGAATAAAAACACTCTTTTAAGAATGATGCTGGGTTATCTCAGTAGACATAGGATCGCAATGGAAGGAACGTAAATGTTACAAAATGTAGTCAGATATGTTCTTACACAAAAAAAATCAGAAAAGATTATTCCAGTCCAAGAAAGTGGCCCTAATTCTGAGATTAGTGCATTGCACAACACTAGAAAAAAGCATAGCCACAAATAACCACATAATTAAGAAATTAGGTTATCCACACACACACACACGCACACAAAAAAAAAAAAGGATTTGTAATACATATTCTGTTTCTTCCCTAATATCCTTACTGAAGCATGAGACAATAGAGGACTTTGATTCATTTTTAATGTTTTCACTGCCAAATTCAAAGACTCAGAGTTCCCATAAAATTAAAAGACATGGTCCCAAAATCCCCTTTTCACATCCCTCTTGAATATAATTTCCAGTTACCTCCAACTTACAAGTCAAGTTTACACAGATTGGTTGTCTTCCTGCTTACTCATTTTGGTGAAGAATCTATTTGCCCTTAGCTTTTTGCTCATACCTGTGAAATGTCATGTTCCCACAGAGAGTTCCCCAGTCAGTTCCCCAGCTAACACTATTCCTTTATGTTCCCTCATAGTTTCCTTTTCCTGTGAGCCTTCTAAGTATTTACTTGCTTAATTTATCTTTTCCTGCTACTTAAGCTACAATGAAAAGGAGAGTTGAGCTATCTGAGAGCAAAAACCATGCAGAGAAATTACACAGGGACATGACAATAAAACTGTGGGAATATTTATTGCATAACTTGCATTGATCCTTTTGTTGTCATTATCTGGCGATAGTACCAAATAAATTACATTGCATTTACACAAACACTGTGAACATCAGCAAAATTTCTGCTGTTTTCCATGTGGGTGTTCATAAAAAGGATGACCTGAAAAGGAAAACATGAAATCCTCTTCTTTACAGAAACAAACAAACAAAGAAATTTAAAGAGCATTATTTATGTAACACTTCTCTTCATATTAGATCAAGGAACCAAGACAGAAGATATCTGGTTGTCCTGGTTTCAGCTGGGATAGAGTTAATTTTCTTCACAGTGGCTGATATGTGCTGTGTTTTGGTTTTAGGAGAAAATAATGTTGATAACACACTGATGATTTAGTTGTTGCAGAGCAGCGCTTACACAGTGCCAAGGACTTTTCAGCTTCTCCTACTGCCCTGCCAGTGAGGAGGCTTAGGGTTAACAAGCAGCTGGGAGGGAACACAACCAGGACAGCTGACCCAAAGGGATATTCCATAATATATGGCACCACCCTGGACAATAGGGAGGGTTGGAGACTGCTTCAGGACTGACTGGGCATCAGTCAGCAGGTGGTGAGACATTTCATTGTGCATCAATTGTTTTGAATATATATATATATATAAATATATATATATAATTTGGGGCCCAGAGGGTTGAGATAACAACAGATAGGACCAGAGAGTGTTAAAACAAGATTTGTTATAAGCATTATATTAGTTTAATAGTTGCTGGTCAAAATGTTGTTCACAGTGTTGTTTTATGTGCTTTTGAGGTTGTTTTTCTTAATTCCTTTCTTGTTTATCATCTCAGGGAGCTCCCTGTGGTGGTTTTACTCAGCCAGGCAGCCAAGATCTACCACAACCACTATCTCACTCCGCCTCCTCAAAGGGAAAGGGGGACAAGGGTTGAGATAAGGAAAGGAGATCACTCAACAATTAACACAGGCAAAACAGACTGAGCATAGGGAGAATAAAGAAATTTATTACCTATTACTAACAATCTGGAGAAGTGAGAAACACAGAAAACAAACTAAACCACTATTCCCCCCATCCACTCTCTTCCACCTCTTCCCCACAAGTGGTGCAGGGGAACAGGGAATGGGGGCTGCGGTCAGTCCCTGTTGCTTCGTCTCGCCACTCCTTCACGGTCACTCTGCCCCTGCTCCATGTGGGTCCCTCCCACGGCATGCCATCTTTCCCAAACTGATCTTGCAGGGGCTGCCCACAGGCAGCAGCTCTTCAAGAACTGCTCCCACATGGCTCCGTACCATGGGGTCCATCTGTCAGGAGCAAACTGCTCCAGCACGGGTCCCCCACGGGCCCCCCATGGGCGACAGCTCCCCCAGACCCGCTGCTCCTGCGTGGGCTCCTCTCCACGGGCTGCAGCTCCGGCCCGGGGCCTGCTCCTGCGGGGGCTCTCCATGGGCCGCAGCCTCCTCCAGGCCACATCCACCTGCTCCACCGGGGGCTCCTCCACGGGCTGCAGCGTGGAGATCTGCTCCGTGTGGGACCCATGGGCTGCAGGGGGACAGCCTGCTCCACCAGAGGCCTCTCCACAGGCCGCAGGGGAACTGCTGCTGCGTGCCTGGAGCTCCTCCTGCCCTCCTTGTGCAGTGACCTTGGGGTCTGCAGGGCTGGTTCTCACTCCTTGCTCTCCCAACTGCTGTTGTGTAGTAGTTTTTTATCCTTTTCTTAAATCTTTTCTTAGAGAGACGCAAACAACATCGCTTACTGGCTTGGCTCTGGCCAGTGGCAGGTCCCTTTGGAGCTGCCTAAACCTGGCCCTTATCTGACATGGGGCAGCTTCTGGATTCTTCTCACAGAGGCCACCCCTGCAGCCCCTGATACCAAAACCTGCCACGTAAACCCACTACATTGGCCTAAGTTTGTTTATGCTTTTGCCCATTAGAATATACTATGTGCTCATATTACCCTGACTGTGAACTTAATCTGGTGTTTTTACTTATTATGACCATCATTTTGTACGTCGGGAACTTTACATTGGAAACTATCAAGAAATACACACCGTGGAACATCCTGTGGTTTTATCTGTATGACAACAGGGATGACGTGAAGACGTTTGATGGAAAATCTGCCTTGTCCCTGGCACAGGTAAATGGGTTACAAGGCAAAACAGTGCTATATTATTATTATTATTATATTTATTATTTTCCCTTCCTTTTTTGTCCTGTTAAACTTTTTTTTTTTTTTTTTTTTTTTTTTTTTTTTTTTTTTTTTTCTGTTCTGGATTTTCTCTCCCATCCAACTCAGGGCAGGGAGGGGGAGGGAGTGAATGGTTGTGTTGTGTTTAGCTGCCTTCTGGATTAAACCACAACACTGGTAGAAACTTGTAGAGAAGTACAAAAACTATTCTGTCAAGAGCCAGTGCAAGGCATAAATATTGACATTACTTACCTTGGAAATCATTTCCTCATCCTTCTTCTGTCCTCAGAAATCCAAACATATCTGAATCCAGAGCAGCTGGGTCTAGAAGCCTCTTTATTGCTTAATTTTCTTAAATGCATTTCAAACAATCGAGTTTTTGATCCCTCCCCCCCCTTTTTTTTTCAGTTCAAGCTTTTTAATGTAGTTACCAGTTTAGTTAACTGAATGCCTTAACCATGTAGAGTGATGGAATGACAACCAAAACTGGAATATAATATGATGATCAGTAGTGACTTGCATCAAAGCACTTAATATTAAAAGGTAATGTGAAATAAATTGAGTTCTTGTAAAGGCTTAGAGTTTGCATGCATGCTATTTTTCTAGGTTAATGGAGATAATGCTTCACTTTCTTGTTCTGTTTGAATTGTGAACATACAGAATTTCTTTTTATGATTAGTGATATTCCAGTATATTACTGATATAATTACTGATATATTGAGGTTATATCAAATTTTCAATAGTATACCTGACAGCTAAACTTGCCAAAAGACATGGGTTGTTAAAAACTGAAGTATTTATTATTTAAAATTATATTTCAATTTGCACTCTTATAAAAGTTTGTAACATAAGTTAGCTTATTAAATTATTTTTAAAAATGAAGGTTAGTTTATAGAAATGTAACTGAGCAGAATAATTCAAAATCTCTTGCTTCTAAGACTGTACTAGGGACTATATTTGTAATACATATTAATAGTCATTAGTATACCCCTTAAAAACATATAAACAGGTTTTTAAAAGGTTAAAACTCAGAGATGATATTTTTTCCTTAATCTCTTAAGTCTTTTAAAAGTGGAATAGATGGACAGAAAATAAATGTTTTTCATGATCATTAAGGATCCAAACCTCTGAGCTTGCTCAAAAATCTTTATGAACAGAGGCATGAGAAAGGTTGATGGTTTTGAAGATTAATTTTATTCATAGTAAAGTTTTTATTTACAATGAAAACATCACCAGCAATTTATATTTTTATTTGAGATCATGATACTTTTAAAGCACTTTAAAAATATTTCTCTGAATATGTAACTGTGACTTATGTAACATTGATATGATAGACTTGCTTGAATCACTATGCCCATTTTCTTAAGTAAGCTTGATCACTCTTCTTCAATTGATCTCAAAATATTTTAAGGTGTTATGCTGATTTTTCAGGTGAGAAGAGTAAACTGTGAGGCAGGTGGATGACTTGTCAATAGTAAACAAGTGAAATGATTCAGGAGCATATATTTCTTTTCCTAAGACCGTAATTGTAATTCTGACTACATATTTGATGTTCTTGGAACGGAAGACTATTTTATCAAAAATTATCAAACTCTCACTTCTGGTATTTGTCAGCTTTAATTTGATCTTACAGAACGAAATAAAAAATAAAAATTAAAATCATTTAAGATACTGTTGGTAAAGCAAAAGAGTCTGTAATAAACTATTGACCATTTCCAAGAAGTGTCTCCTGTTTTTTCTTTGTACCTCACAGTGCTTTAAGTGTAAAGTAGCAGATCTCAAAGTGTGAGGTTGGCACCATGGGGGAACTTTGATCTCCTGTAGGGACGAATTCAAATAAAACAAGCAAAACCAGAATATATATATATATATTTTTCCTGGATTTCTGTCATTTATGACTTGCAACAAATAAAAGCTATTTGTGGTACATGGTGTACTTTATTTTCCTGCTTCAACTTAAAATGGATTAAGATCTGACAGTTAAAAAAAAAAAAGTGTTTCTATAAATATGTTTACAGTGCTAGGAAACCTTGCAGGCTGTGGTCAAAAGTAGCGACATACATAAAAAATAAGTTCAGAATATTTTTGCATATTAATAAATTATTCTAATCAAATGCTTAAGGAAAAATGCATAAAAATTTCTTTAAAGAAATTGAAAGAAACTGAGAGAAGCTCAGTCAATTATTTGAATCTGCCTGGGGTTTTTGAGATTACCATACATAATGTGGTTGTGGTAACAGATAGGTTGTAGGAGTGACAGCAAATTGAGAGAAATACAAAAATGTGAGACCAAGGAGAAGATGTCACTAGGATAAGATGACAAGTCACACAAGGAACTCAGCTGAAAAACTGAAGGACTATGGAAAAGATGGATAACGTTACAAACTGCCACTGAGACAAATGCCAACACATTGCTCATCTCTAGTTGCCTATGCTGACATCTCTGAAAAAGGGGTCTGGAGGGAATTCTGGGAACTGCAGACCAGTGAGTTTCACTCACTGCAAAGGCAGATGAGCCTATAATAAAGCACAGATTACTGAGCACACATGTGAAATAGTATGCTGAGAAGGAGTCCAGATTGTCTGAGATGAGAAATGCAGCCAAACTGACCTGCTGGGTTTGAGGTAGCCCATAGATAAGGATGACACCATGGAAACCATATAACGAGATTTTCAAAAAGCCTCTGATGGTCTTCCACACCCAAATCTGTTAAAGGAACTGAGCTGTCAACAGATTCAAGGAGAGTATGTTTTAAAGATTGGAAGCAAACTTCAGAACTTATTTATTTTCCATTTTGGAGAAGAGTCAGCCATGAATTCATCCCATGATCAGTCTTATTCAAATTTTCAGGACATGGAGAAGGGACTATTGAGTACATTTTCAAGTTTATATATCATATTAACCTCTTGCAAGCAGTCAAATGATGTACTAGTGACAAAGTACTGGAAAAGAACTCACCAAAAAAATGATGAGGCTAAATTTGGAAGTATAACTTAAAAATGAGTAAAGGTTAAAAGTTTTCTAAATAATTGGCTCCATCTGCAGTAGCAGAAACAAAACCCGCCAGAATAGATTTTGCTCAGGACCGACACTGAGAGAAAGACAGGGGATGTCATTTTGCTAGTAAATAAATTCATGCTGTCCCAGACTTTCTGCATTGTATATAGTTCTGGCCTCTACACCTAAGAATAACGTCAATCAAGATAGATAAGATACAGAGAAGACCACGGAAAACAATCAGGTGGATAGAGCAGCTTCTGTCTGGGGAGAAACACAGAGGCTGCAACTCTTCAATTTGGAGAGGAGGGTGATGGGGCAGGGACATGACTTGAGGTTTACAAAATTGTGGAGGTGATGAACAACATCATTGCAGCATTGCTATTATTCACCATATAAAACTGTGCTGAAACACAGGCTTTTGATCAAACTAATATTAGGTTAGTTGAAAACATACAAAATAAAGTAATTCTTTATGTAATAAGCTTCTGTAACTTAATCTTGCAAGAGATTGTGGGAGAAGATAATATTGGCTAATTTAAAAGGGATTAGGCAACTTCATGAGCAACAGGTCTAAAAAAGTACTGGACGAGGCATGGTTGTGTCTACCATCACTGCATATACAGCAATTCTGAGGTGCAGAAGTATGAAGCATCTCTAAAGATCACCTCTAATTTCCTGTCCTTGCAGATTTCCCTTAGGACCGCCTGAGTGTCTGACTGATAAAAATCTCAAAGTCCTTCTTGTGAAGGTGTAAGGGGAAAAGGAAGAGAATTCAGCAAGATGCCAACAGTCAAAGGGAACAGTGAATGAAGAAATGAATGATTGTGAAAGTCAAAAATGCAAAACCAAGGAACTTCAGAGAGACTTTGCACAGAGCACACCACCAGAGCCCACTGCTCCCTGATGACATCCAAGGAGCCAGTGGATTAAACTCATTCAGAATCACAGAATCACAGAATGGTTAAGGTTGGAAGGGACCTCTGGAGCTCATCTGATCCAAGCCCCCTCTTCAAGCAAGGACACCTAGAGGAGGTTGCCCATGATCACATCCAGACAGTTTTTGAAGATCTCCAGGTAGGGAAACTCCACAATGTCTGTGAACAACCTCTGCCAGCGCTCCATCACCTGCACAGGAAAGAAGTGCTTCCTGATGTTCAGTGTTCATACAAGTGTTCATTAACAAAAAAGTCAATGGTTATCAATAGACACCATACTGTTAAGGGCTCAAAATAGTAAGTTATTGATATATGGGGAAATCTGTCAGAAAAAGGATTAATTTTAATTGTGACCTTGACCTTGACAGAGTTTAACGGGGGGGGGGGTGAAGTTGGGGGGGGGGGGGAGTACCAACAGTTTCTAGTGTTTTAAAGTGAAGAAACATCTTTTCCACAGAACGGCTTTTGCCCCTGGGTTTTAAAGAATCTAAAAGAAAAGAATACTTTAGTCTCTTGATTTCTGAATGATTTTCTTCATGAAAATAATAGAGGCCTTTATCTGAAATAACTCCGGGAACATCTTTTTTATTCTTCATTGTCCCAAGGTACTTTACAGATCAATTGTAAACAAATGAGTAGGATTAAGTAGTATGCTTTTATAGTAGAAGCGTATGACATACCACAAACATATTAACAACATGTACTTTTTTTTTTTTTTTTAACAGCAGTTTCTTTCCAATGTAAATGGGTGTCTGCCTTGGAAGTCCTGGACAAGACATTTTAGTTCTTTAATAAAGAATCTGTTGAACAAGGCATTAGAGAGAAAAACAAAACAAAACAAGACCAAAACAAACAACATAAAATAGCCAAAAGACGATCATACTCTAGGTAAAGATATTGCTGGGGTGGGGAACTAAACACACACACACACAAAGACACACAAACTAACAATCAAAACCAAACAAAAATAGGAAATAGGGTCAACTGCATAAACAGCTGTAGGAATATGGTTTAATGAAAATGATATAATTTAACTCCCATGGATTATTTGAGAGAGCATAATCCAAACCAGAGAGATTGTTTGATTAAATTCTGAAAGCTATGGGATTTGTACCAATTTTTCTTCTGGAACTTGTGGCCATTGTGGTAGCGGAATTCAAGAAAATGCATAAAAGTACATATCTTTTGGAATTGATTAACGTGAATTTTCTTTTACATCCCAGATTTATTTTTCTGAAAATATGTTCATACTAAATTTAATAAATAAGGAAAAGCTAGTAATAAAAACAAGGTGAAAAACTGTAATTTTGTGGCTTCATTTATTCCCAGGTTGTCATACATGGACTCAGAATAATACTTCAGCTTCAGTAGCTGTACAAGAAGTTTAATACTTTATAAAGTTGATTTGACATAAATAAATAAATAAATAAATAAATGCATTTACAGCCTTAAGGAAAGAAAACACATTTATTATCTTAACATATACAAATATGATCAGAGCTCATAAAAGAAAATACGGTCCCAGTGGCATTTCTTATTATTGTTATCTAAAGTACAAACAAGAAATGTGATTATTAATTTTACAGAAAGCAACAATCATTTAAACAATCTTTAGTAAAACACGCCCCCCTTTTCAAAACACTACTTAGAAAATAATGATGCATAATTACTCTAAACTGAATGCAATCCACTTTCACAAAACTGAATGGAAATAATAAAAATCCAGACAGTTCTACAACTAAGCAAGGAACAACAGAAATAGAAGCAGCATCTGAATGTTGGGAAGACATTTAGTCTAAGGAAACATCCCCATAAAAGCAATTGTTTTACAGGTGAGAGGGGATAGAGATATCATGGCAAAATGTACAGGAATCATGATAGCAATCTAACAAATGAAATTATTATAATTAAATCATTACTATACCATAAAACATAGTATTTCTTATTTACATTAGATGACAGCTGGGAATCATACTATTCAAATCTGGTATTTAACAGCCAAGAGTTCATAAAAAGACTTTCTTTTCAACCCGTCTCCTGCAGAAATTCAGGCTACTAATGTTCCTAAAATCAAAATTGTGCAGATCTATCAAAAGGATGGAGAATTTAGGGTTAGAAAAAATAAACAAACAAACAAATAAATAAAAATTCATGCAGTGCTCTGACCTCCTTTTATCCAGGGGTATGGGAGATTGAAGTAGATGCCCTCCTCAAGCAGCCTCCTCTATAATTCTCTCTCTTGTCTTTGGCTCATTTTTTTGAGGCCAGCGTTTTTTCTCATAAAATAATAGAAGGGAAGAGCAGAAGTATCCTTCACTGAAATTGGAATAGATCAGAGTGCCACAGACCCTTCTGTAAAGAACACAGACACAGGACAACCTTCCTCTGACAATCTGATGGCACTAGCTTATACCAATGCACTCTCAAGACTTCTCTTGAGTCTGCTCAGCTGCTTTACCTCCTGGGTGCCAAATGGCAGGGATTTAACACTGCTTTAAAAAGCCATCATATTACAATACAGCTATCACAGTGTATTTGATTTAAGTTTAGTTAATTTTTTTTATTTACTATGAGATAGTCATATGTATTATGTGTCAGAAGTTATATTTTCCTCTGTAAGAACATCTGATAACTTGATAACTTTAAAGAATTAGCTTTAAAGCTAATGCTGAATAGATATTCAATAACTTAATGTTCCTGTTCATTAAAACAAATACTTTTTTGCTATTAATATCTTCATATCACCTCTAGACTCATCATTGTTGTTAATTCTTGCAAACCATTTTTGTTGTTGTTGTTGTTGATTTTATATTAATATTCACTTCTGTTTGTAAAACTCCTTGAGATTGACAGTCAAAATCAATGGACTGACCATAGTTTAATTATGCACAAGGAAAAAAAATAGAGTGGTGTTGTGTATTTTGTGTTCCAAAACCTCTGCTCACATACAGTGAGAAGCTTTGGAAAAATGTGATTTATTTGGCCCAAACAGAAAGAAGCATGTAGAATATAGTGCTGATTTTGTCACTGGAGCTCTGTCCCAACCAAGGCTGCCTGAAAATAATCCAACTGCAGGGGGAAAAAAGGGAAAGATTAATCACTCAGAATTAAACTGTCTGATTGTAAAGATGAAACAAGACTTGATAAATGCTAGAGATATTTTACCTCTGGAAGACCATAAAGAAAAGGTTTCCTATAAGCCTTTCATTCTTTCTCCTTTGCCCTTTAGAGGGCTTTTTATTTTCTTCTGTTGAGTCATGGCTGGAAGCCAAAAGATGTGGAAAGGGAAGGGCTGGAATATAAATCCTCTAACCTGCCTTCCAGAAAAAAAAAAAAAAAAAAAAAAAAAAAAAAAAAAAAAGATTTGCATCCAAATCTGTATCTTTACCCTGACACCCATTGGAGTTTTCTCACTAAAAGCAAACTCTTAAAATGATGACTCATTTCTCACTGACTCCCACCCTCTCCCCCTGTAAATCGAGGGGGAAGAAAAAAAAAAAAAAAAAAAAAGACAGGCTCCTAGTTTATCTTCTGGGTGATAAACTGACCTGTTTGTATAACCCATCCTCATTACTGATGAGCTGAGGGCTGATCACATGACCAGAAGAACAAGTCGGTCTGTGATATACTGTATTTTCACAGGATGACTGTGAGTCACCAGTGTGATGCAGCCATGGGAATAACTCATGCAACCAGTCGCTGTCTATTCAGACTATCAACAAATATTAAGGACATAGGGTAGGACATAAGGGAGATCATATCTGGAGCATGGTATGCAATGAAGAAGTAGTCACAGTCAGGGAAA